>NC_092227.1:75754011-76054011 GCF_036320965.1 Panulirus ornatus | reverse complement strand
TCCAATTCAGTTGATAAGAGTCACAAAATATCAGAGCGAAGGCATGTTGAACGAAGAGCTGCAGATGAAGCCATCAGTACCAGTCATAGGTTGGACCTTTCAGAAGGTCATCATAGAACATCTGCGGAACTGATTCTTCCAGAACCCTCCACAAGTAATGCAGAAGCTGACAGTGATAAGGAGAACACTAGATTAAATGAAACAAAAGCAAGAGAGCATTTAGAAGATAATGAACTTAGTTCTACCATTGGTGAAGATGAAAGTGGTAATCATTCACAACTTGAAAATGGTGAACAGAAAGATGGTGTCTCTGAAACTGTAATAGCTGCTGGTGCAGAAAATACAAAAAACAGTTTAAGCCCTTCTGCAAAGGAAGGTGAAGTACAAACCTTACTTAGTACAAGGCAGTGTAAAGCTGCATCACAGTGTAATCAGTCCTTGACTGACATCAAAACAGATGAAGATAGTGGTGTTTATGTTGATAATGAAGTTGGAAAGAGTGGGATTGACTCAGACAAAATGGTGATTAATAAAGTCGTGGATAAAAGAAAGTTAAAATCACATTTGAAAGGGAAAATCTGTGCACCGTTTTCAGTAGCTGGTAATAGTGAATTTGATGAAACATCTAGTGATGTTCAACAGATGGGTGTAGAGGATTCATCCTTAGAAAGCTTTAAGGATAAAAGTGATGTGAGAAAACTGCCCACCATACCTTTGGAGCATGAAGGAGAAGTGTCATTACAGCATTCCCCTAAAACCAGTAAAAGTATTAAGGAAACCAAAAGTGTATCAATGAATTCTGATAAAAAAAGAAAGGCTAGCCAGTCATTGATGAAAGATTCTTATGAGAAGTGTTGCAGTGAAACAGTGATGGATAGTATATTTGACAGCGTCACAGTTGTCAGAGAGAATGTAATTTCTAAGTTCACCCCAAATGAAGTGCTGAAAGAGATATCTGATGAAAAAGCTTTGGAACACCTTTTCAGAGAAAGTATGGATAGCTCTGAAGACTCTTCAGAGAAAGACAAAAATGAAACCAGTGACTCAAAAGAGTGTTTACCCAGTAAAATTTTGATGGATGCTGGTCAAAATATTCAGAAGTTACCTTTCCCCACAAAAAGTGGTGAATTACCAAAAGATGAAAGTGGTGCTAAATATTCATCACATGAAATACAGTATGCAGGACAGAATAATGGTAAGAATAAACAACTATCTGGGGTTTCTGAGGACAAAAGAGCATCAGCCCAAAATTATAAAAGGGAAGGAAAATCATCTACTAGGTGTAACAAAGGTTCAGATATCACCCATCGTAATTCAAGCAATAATATTGGTGAGTGCAATGATGAGTATCTTGGGCACAGGCAGTTAAAAAGTGAGACGCAGAAAATGTTGACAACAAATCCCATTATAGGGGAAAAAACTGAGATTGAAAACCCCAAGGAGGAAGATTACTGTAACAGTAATGAAAACCAGAGGCATATTACAGAGCTAGCAGTGAATACTGGAGATGTAAATAATAAAGACATAAAACATAGTGAAACAGACCATATTAGAAATAAAGATTCAAAGATTTCGATCAGTGGATGGTCTGAGAAATGGGAAAGTGATCATCCAAGTTCTGATACTGGTTATGGTATTGGTGTAATGCAGATAGGTAAAGGAGAAGCAAGAGATGGTAAGATGAGAACTGAGTGGGAAAGATTTAAGAGTGATTATGCTGAAAATGAATTTGGAGGAAGAACTTCAAGAAGAGTTGTTATAACTCGAAAGGAATATGAACAGCTATTTGAACCAATGGATGAGGAAAAACCTCTTGTTTATAATTTTGAGGGTTTTCATAGTAGCTTACCAGAAAAGAGATGGGAGGATGATTGTTTTGGAGATGATGCTGATGAAGGATTTGAAGGATTTGTTTCAGAAGTAAGACCTGTAGGGAATACTAATGTGGGTGAAAGACCAGTGAGTTGTAGCAGTCATTTTCATAAAGTTTGCAGAGAAAACTCTGGTTTAGTACAAGTTGATGTGGATGATAAAAAAGCTTGCCATGAATGTCAGTTGGTGTTTGAAACTAATGCAGAAAAACGCCAGCACCGTCGTGTTGGCCATAGACGAATATATGAGTGCATGCTGGATGAAGGGCACTGCGGAAAGAGCATTGGAGCTGTGCAGTACCATGCCCATTTGTGGGAGCATCATGAACCTCTCATTAAACGAATGCTTGAGGATCTAGCTGCTGATGTAATGTCATGTACACTTGCTGGTTCACCATCAAAGTATACTCAGCCATGTCGGGTGTGTCTGTGCCTTTTAGCACAACCTGTTCGACAGTTGCATGAGCTTTTGGTACATGGACAGGTTTCAGGCATGCTAACCTTGAGTTCTCCATCTCCACAGGCAAGTGTCTGGTGGACAGGTAGAGGCTTGTCATGGACTTGTCGCCAGTGTTGCTCTCCGCCTTCTTCAAATCAAAACCCTCGACACTTTCTAATGATGTGTGCTCCACATGCCTTTCCAAAGATATTGGCAAACCACCGGGTCAATGTTCACCTTCTCAGTGACACTTTATTGCATGGATGGTGGTTGCTGTTGCATCTTCTCCTTGTCCTGCCTCCTGTTGACCGATCTTCATTGGCATCTATGTTAGCCCTCGGATTACATAATAATCCATCTTTTGCTTGTTGTCTTATATGTAAACGTTCCTTAGCATTTATTGTTAGCCCTCAGTTAGATGAATCACGTGGGTTATGTGGGGGTTGTTGGGGTATGGTAAAAGATAGCCTATCATGCTGGTTTCTTTGTGGTTATCCATATCCAAGTAATCAGTCCCAGTTAACTGCTCACCTCATGGCAAATCACAAGGGTCAGCTAGCAGGAGGCTGGTGTGTACTGTGTGGACAGTGGGCAAACCCTCTTCTTCCTCATGTATTTACACATACTTATGTTAAAAAAAGTGTCCCCCATTTTACATGCAGTTTCTGTTCCACTAGCTTAGTTGGACAAGATGTCCTATCTTGGGTGGTACATTCATGGGCAGCTCATGTTTACCCATGCCCCTTCCCGACTTGTATAACTCATCATTGTGACTCTGAAAATGATGACCAGTCCAAACCTGTACAGACAGTACTGCCAACAGCCACACACCTGGCATTCCACATAAATGCTTATCATCTTCCCAGTGATGAGGAGTTGAGCTTGAATGAGGTGAGTCTTGTTCTTCAGTGGGTAAGGGGAGGGAGGGGAGGGCTTCTTACTGCCTCAGATGCTCAGTCACTAAATACAGTTTGGCACAGTCATACTGGGGATTTATTTGCTTTAGTTGGTGCCTGTCATCATCTGATTCCTTCCATTACTGTTAAAGTTTGGTCATCCTGTGTGCTTTGTGGATTCTCAACTACTCTTACATTACGGTATGAAGACAGCAGTCCAGCACCTCTGTGTCTTCGTTGTCGCCTAGGTCTGAGACGTTGCCAAGCTGGCCCACCTTGGCACTGCCCTGCTCAGTCTTGTAACTTTTACACTCACTTGGCTTCTTGTCTTTATGATCATCTTATGGAATCCCCTAAACATCGTCAGACTATAAAACCAAGTCTCAAGTACGTTAAACTACCCAGTCGTTGTTCTAAATGTAACATGACCAGAGTGTTCAAGGATCGCCTGTCATTGTTCTTTCACCAGCTGTTATCACACACTCTTGCTTGCTTAGCCTGTCCCTTTCATGCCATTACAGTAACATCTTTGCAACACCACCGCACTACATGCCATGACCTGCGATCATGGGATGCTGTTTGGGGACGTCTCACCCACAAACAACAACTTCGAGAAAAGTACAAAATGCAGCATCATACGTCTGCAAATGAACAAGATGGATGTGTGATGCTTGTTGGCATTAGTTCAAGTGGAGGGGTTGTTGCACAGTGTGATCCTGTGATTTGTATTGCTTCATTAATGGATACCTCTAATGGAAACATCCCAGTTGGATCAGGGCAGGAAATTGCAGGTAATCAAGAGGAAATGGAGGAAACAGTAGAGAGTGAAGACGATGCTGTTCCTGGCTGGTGTGGGTCTTTGTGCACTGTTTCAATGTCTCCCCATAAGCTCACTCCACCCACATCTGACCTTACATCTTCAGCTGACAAAAATATTACCATTAGGAAAGGGAAGATTGAATTGGGACAGCAGGTTCTAGAAAAACCTTTGGCTGGATCACTGGAAACTGTGAAGAAAGATGGTAGTAGTATGTTGGCCCCTGTTGTTACAATGCATAACGATCAGGTGAAAGAGGATAATGAAGAGGAACAGAAGGAGGAAGAGGACGATGATGACAGTGGAAGTGAACCACCTTTGCAAATTGATACAGCTGCTGCTTCCCCTAACTCACCTCGTGGTTCTTGTCCGCCCAGTCCTGCATCACTTGTATCAAGTCCAGTTGGTAACCGAGTAGATTCCTCTTCTCGAATACCAGCTCGGTTGTCTAGGACAGAAGCCTCTTCTTCCACAGAAATTAAGAACAAAGAAAGTGAAAAAATTGCCACACCTGTTGTTTGTTCTAAAAAGTCCTCATCAGTAGACCGTGGTCAGACTGACAAACAAGAGAGTTCAGGACAGTCACAGGCCGAAGGAGGAACACCAACATTTGGGTTGGTTGATGCCCTCAACAATGTAGTGGCACAAACTTTTCGCACTATGACTGAGGTCTTAACAGAACAGTTGCAACAGAAAGGTGAGGATTCTGATAAACCTGCACAGTCATTAGGGCAAACCAAGCCCCAGGCTGTATCAGACATTGTGTCTCATTCAGTAAGTCAGGAGGCTGATTACTCTGTAAAGAAAAAGACCACAGCAAGGGAAAAACAGGGAAGAAGGTGTGAAGCAAAGCCTGTATCTAAGGGACTGGGAGAAAATGCTGATATTGACGAGACTTCCATGGGAGAAAATATATTGCGTGATCTCAGTGACAAGTACACAGGTCAGTGTGTTGGATGCGGTGTTAGTGTTCTCTTGCCTCGCCTTCAGCTTCATGTCAATGAAGCTCATCCTCATGCTCTTGTTACTTGTACTTGTGGAGCTTTTCAGGGAAGTCTCTATGCATTTTTGGTCCACTCCTTCCATTTATCTCACTTACCAAGTGAAGCACGTCCTTTTGTATTATCTACTGAAGATGGAAGCCAAAGGACTATGGTAGTTCTTGAAGCAAGGTCTTCTCTTGCTATTGGTTACACTTATCCATGTTTTAAATGTGGTAAGCGGTTTAAACAAGAAAAATCAAGGCAGCTTCATTACAACCTATGCAAACTTGAAAAGAAATTTGAATGTGAGGTGTGTGGTGAAAAGTTTGTACGTGACCACCACCTAGTCAAACACAAGGAGTGGAAGCACAACCCACAGACATGCCCTCACTGTGGGAAATGTTTTACCTCTGAGGTTTCCTTAACTCAGCATGTATTGCATATACACAAGAAGCAATTGACTCACAAGTGTGAACATTGTGGTGATCGTTTTGGCACTCGCTCAAGGTTGAGAGTACACACACGTATCCACACTGGAGAGAGACCACATAATTGTCAGCATTGTACACAAGCCTTTGTATCAAGAAATCTCTTGGCAAAACATGTGGCTGCTGATCATCCCAGTCAATCTTCAAATTACCAATCAGATTCAAGTGAAGACCTTAGTAGATACAAAAGCCGAAAACATAGGACCCCGCAAGACAAGCCATTGAAGGGCAAAAGTAACATGGATAGTGATTCTGAGTCAGACAGCTCAGACTGGGAAGGACCAGAGGATACTGTTCAACTCAGCAAGGTAGATGATGATGACAAAGCAGCTGAGGAAGAATTCCAGACAAGGCTTGTTATGTTAGCAATGACAGAATCAGATTTAGACACATCTGAGTCAGAGGCTGAAAGAACACAAACAGTCTCTCGTAAGAAAAATTCACAGGGAAAGCAAGCAAGTAATAAGCAAAAAACATCAGATACAGTACATATTGACAGTGAAGAAACATATCGGCGTGATGAATTACAAAGTCACAGGTTTGACATACAACGTAGTCATGCAGAGCAGAAAAGTAAACGGTTGGTAGATAGTTCGAGTGGTGCAGTGGGAGCAATTGGTGGAGCTGTAGATGATAATCCACCATCTCCTGTTGTGCGAGAAGGCATGTTACAGTTAGTAGAGAGAGCTGTAGGAGTACGATGTGGACCTTGCCATCTTACTTGGAGTGACCCTGCTGGAAAATTGCTCCACATGTACCTTGTTCATCCACAACTTGTATTAAATTTAGGGCTCACAGAGTGTGCTTTTTGTGACCATTCATTTACCTCCGCTGATGATATTAATGATCACCATTTAGCTTTTCACCAACGAGCCATGCTTCCTGATGGAACATTTCGGTGCTTATGTGGCCTAGTATTTCGTGAGGATGGAGCTTATTATTTTCATCTGTATTATGCTCATAAAGCTCAACGAGCTCTCAATGTTGGTGGAGAGATTGTGTGTCGTGTGTGTGAAACCCGACCGCGCCTTAACAAGATAGTAGACTTGGTTGTACATCTTAGTGATACACATACAATGTTTGATCATGTAAGAGTGAATGATGCATACATGTGTAACTTTTGTTACAAGGCTTTTGAATCATGGACTGTGCTTAGCCTGCATTTCTTTATGGTTCACAAGGCAACAAAGAGTCAGACACTAAGTTATGATTGTCCATACTGTGATGGGGCATCTCCGTGGCATTCTCTTGAGGCTTTACAATACCATCTTGACAATGTACACCCCACTCGACATCGTGTTCACAAAGTTCCTGAGAATTCATGCAGTATTTACATGCCTGCCACACGTATTGCTGTAAGTACACCCACACAGCCATCTAATTCAGGAAATAAAAGAAAGAAATCTGTGACTGCTAATAGCAGTAGTGGAAAGTCTCCTCCAAAAAAACGGAAGAAGATATCCAAGAAGGGGCCACGTGATGATGGAGGTGGTATGGAAGCAGATGAAACCCTGTACTGTATCTGTCAGTGTCCATATGATGAGGTCTCAGATATGATAGGCTGTGACAATCCTTCTTGTCGTTACCAGTGGTTCCATTTCGAATGTGTGGGAATTATGGCTGCCCCAGAGGGTAACTGGTATTGTCCAGAGTGCACAACTACCCTGAAAACAACTCATAAGCAGCAGCCACATGCTGATCTTTATGAATATTACAGCAACTATGATGTAGATTCTCAACCAACATCTAAGCCACCCAGCCAGCGGCATCGATCCTCATCTTCTTCTTCATCATCATCATCGTCATCATCCTCGTCTAGTGATTCTTCCTCCTCCTCCTCAAGTAGTGACTCCAGTAGTGACAATGAAAATGAAAATAATGATAACAATGACTAATGATATATTTTCTTTGTTAATTTCAAGTAGTTTATATAGTCCAAACCTTTAGAAAAATGCTAAGCCTTGCTCTCCTCAAAACATGTTTTAGTATAACTATTCTCATTATTGAAACTTTTTTCTATTTCTTAATTTTTCAGTTCATCTTGCTTCTTAATGTTTTAGAATTAACATATCTTTAATTAATTGATTTATTATTCCTGACCTTCCTATTCTTTCCTTCTTACCTCCCTTCAGAGAGTTTCTACCGTGGTAGACATGTTTAAGTACAGTACCTGAAAACTGGAAGAAATAGAGAGCACTGGTAGTTAGTACTCTAGAATTCTTTAATAATGAAAACACCTGCACAGTTGGCACTTGGTGCCATGTGTTTGGATCTGTTGTGTGAATAGTGTTTATGGTATATCCATGCCATGGTAATTCCCTTGTGACTGTATGATAGTTGTTCAATCCTGATTATCCAGTTATTAAATGATTATAACCCACGACTTAAAATAGCTTCCTTAGACTTTTTCAGTCTTGGTTCTTTAAGTAAGCTTTCAAAATGTGGAAGACCTACTGCATTTAGAATGGAAATATTGCTGTGCCAAATTGCATCAAATCATAGTTTATTTACTTTTTTTTGTGTTGATCTGATCCAGACTTCATATTGAAATGTGTAAGATTGATTTAGTCTCCTTGTATAATTCTTGTAAACTGATATACCATCATTTGAAAGGCGTAATGAAATTATCTTGCTTTATATTTATTTATCCTCTTTCATTATGGGTGACTTTAGTAGGGATATGGTAGTGATCTGCAAAATTCTTTGTTTATGTTCATTCTGATTGGATGTGATTTTACTTGTCATCAGAGATTTGTAGTTGCATGATTTGAATTCTTGAGAAACCTCAAATTGAGATGGATATGCCATTTAAAGGTTTTGTTTTGTTTGCTTTACACTAGTTGGTTATGTGTACTTTCAGCTGTGCATAGTAAAACTATGAAATAATTCCATGTCTTTAGTTTTTTAGGCCATACATCACTTTTGAGTTGACATGCACCTCGATATTTGGCAGGGAAAATATACATTGGCTCTATACTATTAGATGCATATAGAAATTGATGTCATTTTGATTGTAAATAGTGTAACTTTTACCTGAAGATTTCATGTACAAAGCATATTAGTAGGTTTAGTTTTATGTTATTCTGTTTTATAGCTTAAATAAGGGAAGGGAATATATTGCTATCAAATTGAGTGGAAGAAAGATGTAGAATACCTCTAAAAGAGCATTAGGGAATTGATGGTTTTGGTTTGAAAATAGAATATGATTTAACATCTACTAAAGGCTTAAGGGACAGAAAAACTGAATATTAATAAGAAAGTCGAAGGAAGAATAGTGATTTGGAAAATAAGGAATCCCCTCCAATTCATTTTACTTAAAGAAATTCATGTTTTGTTTTGGTGTTATTTGTATGTCACATAATAAAAAGTGCTATAAATAGGGTAGGAATCCTACATTTAATGGCAAAATTATAGTGATTCTGATGTAAATGTAATGAATTAGGTAGGTCATTCAGGTTGACCTTGTGAGGAGATTGGTTACACCATTTCACTGTCAGGACTGTTAAGTGTTAAATTATTACATTAATGGGAAGAGTATTTTGGTCAAATTGCAGTGTTTCTCTAAAAAGAAAATGTAAGTATATATTATGATTGATTTCTTTAGTAATTTTTTACCTGTTTGTTATTATTATTATTATTATTATTATTATTATTATTATTTTTTTTTTTTTTTTTTTTTTTTTTTTTTTAATTTTCCAAAAGAAGGAACAGAGGGGGCCAGGTGAGGATATTCCAAAAATGGCCCAGTCCTCTGTTCTTAGCGCTACCTCGCTAACACGGGAAATGGCGAATAGTTTAAAAGAAAAGAAAAAAGATTATTATCATTATTACTATAAATATGATTAGTAGTGATATCATCATTCTTACCTTGAGCTCTACATCATTTAACAATGTCACATAAGAGATCATTGACAATTTAATGAAGATTATTTTCTCGTTCAATTGTTTTTAGAAACTTACAGCTACCTTAATTGATAACTTGTCTGTCTCAGAACAATTCTGACAGAAAATATTTCAGGTTCCTTTATTTGTTCTTAAAAACTGATGAACGGATAGAAAAGCTTGAGTCATCTATTATTACGATATATATAGATTTTATATTAAACATGAAATTTGTGTAAGTTTTGAAATGCTGTAATTTGTTAGAACCTTATTTTGAAAATTTTGATGTACTCACTATATTCAGGGTGTGTTTCACAGTTTAGAATTCTCTTGATAGAAATAGCTTACAATCACATAATTGCAGTGACGTAATGGTAGTGAAAAAAATAGTATCAAAAAACTTTGTTAGGTAAATTGGATGTGTGGTGAATATGAAGTTATTTTTTTTTTCATTTTAGTAGTTACTCTGGCAACTGAAGTTGTTTTTTCAGCATAACGATTGTATCAGATTCATGTGCACAGTTCTATAATGTTTGGAACCAGATGCAGTTTCTGTTAAATTTAGTTGCTTGTACTATATATATGGATGAAGTACTTTATATTCCTCTCAAATTGCTTATTATAAACATTATTGTACATAATTTTATACACTGTTACAAGCTAGTTAGGATTGCTGTTGTGTAGGATCTAGTGGTGTTTATTGATAATGGTAAACTAAATTAGTTGGTATCCAAATCTGTGGGGACCGATTACAGTAGTGCACAGTTGATCATCAGTGATGTATACATTGTACAATTCAACCAAATTGAAAACTGAACCTTTTACTAGTGTTAAAAAAAAGGATCACAGAAGTGAATTGCATAGCTTTGACGAGAATTAGTTTTATAGAAACAGCATAAGAAATAATTCAGATGAGTCTTACTAGAAATAATTAACCAGAGAAATCTAAATATCAGTGTTTGCCATACTTTATTTTGATTAAACTAATGATTGATCATATGAAATTCAAATAGCCCAACACCAGTAGATGTATGATACTTTGCTCATAATTTATAGACCCAGGTTTAATCTGTAAGAATTGTAATCCTGATATGTGTACATGTACAAATTCTGTAAAAAAAAAAGATACATTCTGTTTTGATCAATAATTACCAAGTCATAAAACTTTAGAGTAATAGATGACTCTAGTTTTCCCAGTAAACATGCTATCATTACAGTCACTCAGTACCAAACCATATCACATTTCCAAATTTCTGATGCATACAAACTCACCACCAGGCCAATACTAATTATGCATACCTATGAGGATAAGAAAATTGTATCCTTAAGTGGGCAGATGTTCAGTGTCACTTCTCTAATATGGTGTGTAATTATCATACTGTAGTACTTTGACCTGAAGCCTCGTGTATGACTGAGTTACCGTTTTTCAATATCTAAATTAACAGAGATATAATATTTGAAGTATTCTTATTGTGTACATATATTGTTTGATATACTATATCTGTTATACTGATTTTCTATGTCAATAAACAGTACAAGAGAATGTGTCATATAAATGCACAGCATTATGAATTTAAACCTAATGTGTTAGGTGAACATCTATAGCTATAATGATGTATCTTGGTGAATAATTGAAATATAAAACCCCTAGAAACTCATTGACTTCCTTTGCAGAAGGTGATTTGAATGAATCTTGTGATGTGAGATGAAGGAATGGTCAGCTCATTGCCCAGGCAACAGATTTGTAGTTCTTGAGAATTTTGTAAAATAAGCCTAACATGAAAAACATTGTAAGACACTTTTGTAAATGTTTTTGTTAGAGGAAGTAATTTTATATTAACTAGCATGTGCTTGTGTCAGTTTCATATAGTTTCCACATCACAACATAATGTAGTGATAACTGAATTCTTTAGCTTGGTCTTACAGTAGCATTATAGTAAACTAACTTCTTCAGCTGCCCTTGAGTCTAGCCTTTTTCACCAAACTACATTTCTCTGCACCTTTTACACCACTTACCTTTGACCTGAACCCTACAGATCTGGTGAAAGGCCATCCCCACTACACCCTCATCTTTGCTTTTTCACCCTCAACACCTGTATTCCAGTACACCCTCATCATCTCCACATCATTGATACCATTCAGCATTGACTTTAGCCTTGCGGGTCAGGACAGTGTCCATCTTCCTTTTACCCTCATCTTCATTACATCCTTGAAACCACTAGCCTTTGATCTGACCCTTACAGGCCCTTTATATGACCCAAAAGGGTCATGTCAGATGCCATCTCCACTACATCCACAACACATTAGGCCACAGACCTGAACCTCACAGTTCATCTCATAGGCTATCATTGTCACTACACCTCTTTCTTCTTTATGCCCTCAATTTCACTGCTCCCACAGCTTCATTACAGTCTCAGTGTAAATGGCCATTAACTTGAACTTTATGGTTCAAGTCGAAGGCTATCTTTGCTACACCTTCGTCTTTGCTAGTACCATATTACACCTTTCTACCCTAGGGAAACAGGAGAAGCTAATTCCTGTTGACAGGAGACAGATGCACCCACACAGTGATACCCTGTCCCTGCTTGACATTTCCTTTAAGCACTCTAGAATGGAAATAGAACATATGAAGTAAGATGCTCCATTTGGAAAGAGTGATCATGCAGTCCTTGTCTTGAAAAATGTGATGGTGGAGGATACAAGAGAGGTATTATAAGGGGCAGAGAATCCAAAGAGGAAGTACAATTGTTACATCTGTGTAGAACTGATAGAGAATTCTTTTAGAATATTGTTTGGGAAAGGGAGTTCTATAATAAGAGTATGGATTAGTGTTATAGGAGGTACCGTGAAACCTGAAATGAAGGGGTCTGGACATGGTTACCATTAGTTAACCAATGGAGGAGAAGGGTCAAGATGGAGAGATGTTGTTCAGTGAGAAATGCTGTAAGGTGAGAGAGATCCAGGATGTTCTAGGGAGGAGATTATTATTAACAGACACTGCTGCCAGCCAGCATATGAAAGATACAGAAGAGCGAGGAGTAATTAGTGCAAAGTATGAACGCAGGAGCAGAGAGATTATGCAAAAATGCACTGTGGATTAAGCAAAAGAAAATCCACAACTTTTTAGTTTTAGTAAGTTCATCAGGAACATGCTCTTGGTGAAAGAGCAGTTAATCAGACTAAGGAACTTTGAGGGAAGTATTCTTGAGGATGAAAAGAAAATTTATGAAGAACAATAAATTTGAAAGTATTTTTCAGTAAGCAAATGCCTTTGCCAATCTGTGTATCGCTGATTTTCAACAAAGGGCACTGGTCCTTGATTGGAATTATCATTTCCCTTGGTAAATCTTTTGGTAATTTATTCCTAAACTATTGATTTGTGTGGTTCATCCACTCTAATAACCCCATAGCTGGAGAGACAACCTTGGTTTCAGAAATTTCAGCATATTTATAGTTTTTCCCTAATACCATGTGTTCCAGACCACCTTAATCTTTGTTTGGAAGCCCACTGTCAAAGCTTTGAGTTTGAGAATGTATGTATAAGGATTTACCCATTTTTTCAGCCTCTGCATGATATTTGTTAATCTGTTCAAGACTTTTAATCAGTTGGGAAACTCTTCCAATTTTTCCGCAGAAAGTCTGAATTTTCCGAGATTTTGGAAGAACAAAATGCTTGGTAAAACAAGATAGTAATACTTTTGTTTTTAAAAGATTGCCCTACAGAAACCACTGTCTGTTTGAATAAGTGTTCTTTTGGCCCTGCTTGAGACAAGCTTCTCTAATCATTCTTTGTGTTTGTGGGGTAGCTCAATTGCCCTTCCACAGCAGCATAAGTGGGAAAGGGCTGACACCTGTTACAATCACAGGATTTTTCTTACAATTTAAGTTCTAAACATAGATATGAGAGGTCTTTCATTTTTTATGAAATGGGGTAATTTCAAATGATGTTAATTGCAAGCCTAATTTTTTGGCAAAGAGGAACAGATTTATAGTACCCAAGTAACAATTTATTTGAAAATTACAACTAGGTATCAATATTTTTTACCCAGTTGGATCCCCCCCCCTTTTTTTTAAGAGGCTCCAAGCATACACAAAAGTCTGCATCAAGGCCAGGCCTTGATTGAAACATATGTTTATGAAAGGGAGGAAGAAGAGATTATGAAAAGTAATAACAAATTTTTGGGGTGAAACCCTGTTGTAAAAAATAAGTGCGAGGTTATAATTACTAGGAAAGACATGAGAAGGTAGAGTGTTCCAAAGTTATGGGTTGTAGGGAAAGAAACATTAAATGACTCGCCCTTAAATTACCAGCAGTCACACAGTAATCATGTGACGCTACTAGATTACCAACAGTCATACAGTAATCATGTGACTCAGTAGCTTTCCAAGTATTAGGTGGTTTTACTAATAGCAGGAGCACAAGCTGCCAGTTAGTGGGGGCAAAATTCAAATTGATACCCATAGAAGAGGGAAAGTTAACCAACATTGCAGCATAGGTTATCCTTGAGGAGTTGATAAGTCGGACCGTTTTCGACTCGACTGTCTAGTAAGGATGAAGTGTTAGAAACACCCCAGATGTGTGAGCATTACTCCATACATGGATGGATCAGTCCTTTTTATAAAAGGAGCAACTGTTTGCAAGAAAGAAATTTTGACATTTAAGCAGGAATTCCCAGTTTCTTACGAGACAGACTTAGTTATTTACTTAATGTGAGGTATCCCAAAAGCTTGAATGTTGCAGTAACACCAGTTATGTTCATTATGTCAAGAGATGGAATCACACATTCATCAAAAGTGAAGATAGTTGTACATATATTGTAAAATCTGTTGGATGGCCATTGATGGCGACCCAAAGAATGATATATTGGAGGCCTTGGTACCACTAGTAACCATTGGGGACAGTTTTCTTTTTTTTTTTCTGGGCCTTCCTGTGATGTGCATCTGTGATGCTTGATGCATCTATTCCTGCCTTGCCTGCCCACCTGTTAGGGCTTGCCAAACCCTCAATGCCCATGTAAGCATTTTTATGCCTCTGAAAATAAGAAGACTGTTGGATGAGTTTTATCAGAATAGGAAGATTTATCTGAAGACAAGAATGAAGTGGAAATACACAACATTGTAAGAGTGAGCAGGATGCACATGTGAATTAGGAGATGGGCCCTATACTTTATCAGCAGGATCAAAGGGGAGTTCTAATGTCTGTGTGGGTAGAAGACTATGATAATAGGCTCAGGCCCAACATGTATCCCTTTGATAATATTGTTCTTTTGCAGGATGTTGAGAGTTAGGTCTAGAATCAGAGAAACTCAAAATTTTTCCATTTACCTTTTTTCAACTCAGCCTCCCATTACCTCAGGCAAACCTTAACATTAAAGTCCTTTCTTATGCAAATGACCTCAGTCACATCAGAACACCCTTACACTAGAAACTGTTAAATATGCAGCACTTCATTACAAATTTGGAACAATGATTGCTTACTTAGAACATCTGCATCTCCACAGAAGTTTTCAATCACTCCAGAAAGACATTTATTCAGCTCACACCCTCTAGTCACTTTGATTGGACAGTCTCTCCCACTGAGCAAAGCTTCAACCATTCTAGGTATTACATAAGACATACGTGACATTTTTCCCATACGCCAGTATCACCAGTGCTAAAGCAACACACAAACTAAATGCCCTAAGAACACTAGCTTGCACCAAATTTGGACAAGAAAAAAAAGAATCAATGTCAGAACAAACATTTAATATGCTTCTTTTTGAAATATGCCTCACATGCCTGGTCTTCCACCCTTTCAAAAGTGAATATAACAAAGCTGCCAACCACACAACAAGGTACACATAGAACAATCACTGGATGCCTAATTATTGCTAGGCTTTCAGCATTTGTTTTGAGTGCACCACTTTAAAACTGTGCCTTAATTACCTGGTCTTCCATCTGCTCAAAAGCAAATACAACAAAACTGCAAACCACACGACATAGTGCACTCAAACAATCAATGTATGCCTAGCAACCACAACACGCAACACTTTCACAGTGAAACAAAGATCCTCCCAATAAAATCCCACCCCAAACTTCTACCAACAGCACTCTACCCTTCCTACCCAGACCACTCCATAATTTATGATCAACCCCCAAAATAAGAATGAAAAGCTTACCCATCTCACACTTCAGTAACCTCTACTCACAAATCTTCCCCACCTGACAAGCATAACAATGACAAAACATGTATTCACCAAAATAACCCAACAAACACTAAACAGATGAAAGAATGGCCCAACACTCCCATATACACATGTATATACATAAACGCCCACACACATACATATACATTTCAACGTATACATACATATACATACACAGACATATATACACATGTACATATTAATACATGCTGCCTTAATCCATCTCTTGCCGCCACCCTGCCACACATGAAATGGCACCCCCCTCCCCCCACGTGTGCATGAGGCAGCGCTTGGAAAAGACAACAAAGGCCACATTCGTTCACACTCAGTCTCTAGCTGTCATGGGTAATGCACCGAAACCACAGCTTCCCTTTCCACATCCAGGCCCCCACAAAACTTTCCATGGTTTACCTCAGATGCTTCACATTCCCTGGTTCAATCCATTGACAGCATGTTGACCCCAATATACCACATCGTTCCAATTCACTCTATTTCTTGCATGCCTTTCACCCTCCTGTGTGTTCGGGCTCCGATCACTCAAAATCTTTTTCACTCCATCCTTCCACCTCCAATTTGGTCTCCCACTTCTCATTCCCTCCACCTCTGACACATATCCTCTTTGTCAATCTTTCCTCACTCTTTCTCTGCATGTGACCAAACCATTTCAATACACCCTCTTCTGCTCTCTCAGCCACACTCTTATTGCCACACATCTCTTACCCTTTCATTACTTACTTGATCAAACCACCTCACGCCACAAATTGTCCTCAAACATCTCATTTCCAACACATCCACCTTCCTCCTCACAACCCTATCAATAGCCCATGCCTCACAAGCATATAACATTGTTGGAACCACTATTCCTTCAAACATACCCATTTTTGCTTTTGGAGATAAAGTTCTTGCCTTTCACACATCCTTCAATGCTCCCAGAACCTACGCCCCCTCCCCCACCCTGTGACTCACTTCCGCTTCCACTGTTCCATCCGCTGCCAAATCCATTCCCAGATATCTAAAGCACTTCACTTCCTCTGGTTTTTCTCCATTCAAACTTGCCTCCCAATTTACTTGTACCTCAACCCTACTGAACCTAATAACCTTGCTCTTATTCACATTTAACATTTACTATCAACTTTCTTCTTTCACACACTTTACCAAACTCAGTCACCAGCTTCTACAGTTTCTCACCCGAATCAGCCACCAGCGCTGTATCATCAGCGAACAACAACTGACTCACTTCCCAAGCCCTCTCATCCACAACAGACTGCATACTTGCCCCTCTCCAAAACTTTTGCATTCACCTTCCTAACAACCCCATCCATAAACAAATTTAACCATGGAGACATCACGCATCCTTGCCGCAAACCGACATTCACTGGAAACCAATCACTTTCCTCTCTTCCTACTCGTACACATGCCTTACATCCTCGATAAAAACTTTTCACTGCTTCTAGCAACTTACCTCCCACACCATATGCTCTTAATACCTTTCACACAGCATCTCTATCAACTCTTATCATATTCCTTCTCCAGATCCATAAATGCTACATGCAAATCCATATGTTTTTCTAAGTATTTCTCACACACATTCTTCAAAGCAAACACCTGATCCACACATCATTTACCACTTCTGAAACCACACTGCTCTTCCCCAATCTGATGCTCTGTCCATACCTTCACCCTCTCAGTCAATACCCTCCTATATAATTTCCCAGGAATACTCAACAAACCTATGCCTCTGTAATTTGAGCACACACCTTTATCCCCTTTGCCTTTGTACAATGGCACTATGCATGCATTCCGCCAATCCTCAGGCATCTCACCATGAGTCATAATAAATTCCACTGCAATACCATATTGATAGAGAGGGTGAAGGCATGTACAGAGCATCAGACTGGGGAAGAGCAGTGTGGTTTCAGAAGTGGTAGAGGATGTGTGGATCAGGTGTTTGCTTTGGAGAATGTATGTGAGAAATACTTAGAGAAGCAAATGGATTTGTATGTAGCATTTATGGATCTGGAGAAGGCATTTGATAGAGTTGATAGAGATGGTCTGTGGAAGGTATTAAGAATATTCGCGGCAGGGGTGCATGATGTCTCCTTGGTTGTTTAATTTGTTTATGGATGAATTTGTTAGGGAGGTGAAAGCAAGAGTTTTGGAGAGAGGGGCAAGTATGCAGTCTGTTGTGGATGAGAGGGCTTGGAAAGTGTCAGTTGTTGTTCGCTGATGATACCGTGCTGGTGGCTGATTTGGGTGAGAAACTGCAGAAGCTGGGGACCGAGTTTGGTAAAGTGTGTGAAAGAAGAAGGCTGAGAGTAAATGTGAATATGAGCAAGGTAAGTTCAGTAGGGTTGAGGGAAATTCACTGGAGGAAGTGAAGTGTTTTAGATATCTGGGAGTGGATTTGGCAGTGGATGGAACCATGGAAGTGGAAGTGAGTCACAGGGTGTGGGAGGGGGCGAAAGTTCTGGGAGCGTTGAAAAATGTGTGGAACGTGTGAACATTACCTTGGAAAGCAAAAATGGGTATGTCTGAAGGAATAGTGATTCCAACAATGTTATATGGTTGGGAGGCGTGGGCTATAGATAGAGTTGTGCGGAGGAGGGTGGATGTGCTGGAAATGAGATGTTTAAGGACAATATGTGGTGTGAGGGGGTTTGATCGAGTAAGTGATGAAAGGGTAAGGGAGATGTGTGGTAATAAAAAGAGTGTGGTTGAGAGAGCAGAAGAGGGTGTTTTGAAATGGTTTGGTCACATGGAGAGAATGAGTGAGGAAAGATTGACAAAGAGGATATATATATATATGTCAGAGGTGTAGGGAATGAGGAGAAGTGGGAGACCAAATTGGAAGTGGAAAGATGGAGTGAAAAAGATTTTGAGTGATCAGGGCCTGAACATGCAGGAGGGTGAAAGGCGTGCAAGGAATAGAGTGAATTGGAACGATGTGGTATACCGGGTTCAACGTGCTGTCAGTGGATTGAACCAGGGAATGTGAAGCGTCTGGGGTAAACCATGGAAAGTTCTGTGGGGCCTGAATATGGAAAGGGAGCTGTGGTTTCGGTGCATTATACATACAGCTAGAGACTGAGTGTAAACAAATGTGGCCTTTGTTGTCTTTTCCTAGCGCTACCTCGCACACATGCGGGGGGGAGGGGGTTGTTATTTCATGTATGGCAGGGGGGCGACGGGAATGAATAGGGCAGACAGTATGAATTGTGTACTTGTGTATATATGTATATGTCTGTGTGTATATATGTATAAGTTGAGATGTATAGGTATGTATATTTGTGTATGTGGGTGGTTTGGGCCATTCTTTCATCTGTTTCCTTTCGCTACCTTGCTAGCGCAGGAGAGGGGGACAAAGTATAATAAATAAATAAATATATATATATATATATATATATATATATATATATATATATATATATATATATATATATATATATATATATATATATATTTTTTTTTTTTTTATACTTTGTCGCTGTCTCCCGCGTTTGCGAGGTAGCGCAAGGAAACAGACGAAAGAAATGGCCCAACCCCCCCCCATACACATGTATATACATACGTCCACACACGCAAATATACATACCTACACAGCTTTCCATGGTTTACCCCAGACGCTTCACATGCCTTGATTCAATCCACTGACAGCACGTCAACCCCGGTATACCACATCGCTCCAATTCACTCTATTCCTTGTCCTCCTTTCACCCTCCTGCATGTTCAGGCCCCGATCACACAAAATCTTTTTCACTCCATCTTTCCACCTCCAATTTGGTCTCCCTCTTCTCCTTGCTCCCTCCACCTCCGACACATATATCCTCTAGGTCAATCTTTCCTCACTCATCCTCTCCATGTGCCCAAACCACTTCAAAACACCCTCTTCTGCTCTCTCAACCACGCTCTCTTTATTTCCACACATCTCTCTTACCCTTACGTTACTCACTCGATCAAACCACCTCACACCACACATTGTCCTCAAATATCTCATTTCCAGCACATCCATCCTCCTGCGCACAACTCTATCCATAGCCCACGCCTCGCAACCATACAACATTGTTGGAACCACTATTCCTTCAAACATACCCATTTTTGCTTTCCGAGATAATGTTCTCGACTTCCACACATTCTTCAAGGCCCCCAGAATTTTCGCCCCCTCCCCCACCCTAAGATCCACTTCCGCTTCCATGGTTCCATCCGCTGCCAGAGCCACTCCCAGATATCTAAAACACTTCACTTCCTCCAGTTTTTCTCCATTCAAACTCACCTCCCAATTGACTTGACCCTCAACCCTACTGTACCTAATAACCTTGTTCTTATTCACATTTACTCTTAACTTACTTCTTCCACACACTTTACCAAACTCAGTCACCAGCTTCTGCAGTTTCTCACATGAATCAGCCACCAGCGCTGTATCATCAGCGAACAACAACTGACTCACTTCCCAAGCTCTCTCATCCCCAACAGACTTCATGCTTGCCCCTCTTTCCAAAACTCTTGCATTTACCTCCCTAACAACCCCATCCATAAACAAATTAAACAACCATGGAGACATCACACACCCATGCCGCAAACCTACATTCACTGAGAACCAATCACTTTCCTCTCTTCCTACACGTACACATGCCTTACATCCTCGATAAAAACTTTTCACTGCTTCTAACAACTTTCCTCCCACACCATATATTCTTAGTACCTTCCACAGAGCATCTCTATCAACTCTATCATATGCCTTCTCCAGATCCATAAATGCTACATACAAATCCATTTCCTTTTCTAAGTATTTCTCACATACATTCTTCAAAGCAAACACCTGATCAACACATCCTCTACCACTTCTGAAACCACACTGCTCTTCCCCAATCTGATGCTCTGTACATGCCTTCACCCTCTCAATCAATACCCTCCCATATAATTTACCAGGAATACTCAACAAACTTATACCTCTGTAATATTTATATATATATATATATATATATATATATATATATATATATATATATATATATATATATATATATATATATATATATATATATAATCCCTGGGGATAGGGGATTAAGAATACTTCCCACGTATTCCCTGCGTGTCATAGAAGGCGACTAAAAGGGGAGGGAGCGGGGGGCTGGAAATCCTCCCCTCTCGTTTTTTTTTAATTTTCCAAAAGAAGGAACAGAGGGGGCCAGGTGAGGATATTCCAAAAAAGGCCCAGTCCTCTGTTCCTAACGCTACCTCGCTAACGCGGGAAATGGCGAATAGTTTGAAAGAAAAAAAGATATATATATATATATATATATATATATATATATACATATATATATATATATATTCCCTCAAAGGCCCAGTCCTCTGTTCTTAATGCTACCTCGCTAACGCGGGAAATGGCGAATAGTTTAAAAGAAAAGAAAGAAATATATATATATATATATCTTTCTTTCTTTCTTTCAAACTATTCGCCATTTCCCGCATTAGCGAGGTAGCGTTAAGAACAGATGACTGGGCCTTTGAGGGACTACCCTCACCTGGCCCAATTCTCTGTTCCTTCTTTTGGAAAATTAAAAAAAAAAACGAGAGGGGAGGATTTCCAGCCCCCCGCTCCCTCCCCTTTTAGTCGCCTTCTACGACACGCAGGGAATACGTGGGAAGTATTCTTGCTCCCCTATCCCCAGGGATAATACATATATATATATATATATATATATATATATATATATATATATATATATATGTGTGGATGTAACCTCACACACGAGGGGGGAGGGGGTTGTTATTCCATGTGTGGCGAGGTGGCAATGGGAATAAATAAAGGCAGACTATGAATTATGTACATGTGTATATATGTATATGTCTCTGCGTGTATATATATGTGTACATTGAGATGTATAGGTATGTATATTTGCATGTGTGGACATGTATGTATATACATGCGTATTTGGATGGGTTGGGCCATTCTTTCGTCTGTTTCCTTGCGCTACCTTGCTAACGCGGGAGACAGCGACAAAGCAAGATAAATAATATATATATATATATATATATATATATATATATATATATATATATATATATATATATATATATATATATGGAGAGAATGAGTGAGGAAAGATTGACCAAGAGGATATATGTGTCGGAGGTGGAGGGAACGAGGAGAAGAGGGAGACCAAATTGGAGGTGGAAGGATGGAGTGAAAAAGATTTTGTGTGATCGGGGCCTGAACATGCAGGAGGGTGAAAGGAGGGCAAGGAATAGAAAGAATTGGAGCGATGTGGTATACCGGGGTTGGCGTGCTGTCAGTGGATTGAATCAGGGCATGTGAAGCGTCTGGGGTAAACCATGGAAAGCTGTGTAGGTATGTATATTTGCGTGTGTGGACGTATGTATATACATGTGTGTGGGGGGGGGTTGGGCCATTTCTTTCGTCTGTTTCCTTGTGCTACCTCGCAAACGCGGGAGACAGCGACAAAGTATAATAAAAAAAAAAATAAATATATATATATATATTTGTAATTTGAGCACTCACTCTTATCCCCTTTGCCTTTGTACAATGGCACTATGCACGCATTCCGCCAATCCTCAGGCACCTCACCATGAGTCATACATACATTAAATAACCTTACCGACCAGTCAACAATACAGTCACCCCCTTTTTTAATAACTTCCACTGCAATACCATCCAAACCTGCTGCCTTGCCGGCTTTCATCTTCCGCAAAGCTTTTACTACCTCTTCTCTGTTTACCAAATCATTTTCCCTAACCCTTGCACTTTGCACACCACCTCGACCAAAACACCCTATATCTGCCATTCTATCATCAAACACATTCAACAAACCTTCAGAATACTCACTCCATCTCCTTCTCACATCACCACTACTTGTTATCACCTCCCCATTTGCGCCCTTCACTGAAGTTCCCATTTGCTCCCTTGTCTTACGCACTTTATTTACCTCCTTCCAGAACATCTTTTTGTTCTCCCTAAAATTTAATGATACTCTCTCACCCCAACTCTCATTTGCCCTTTTTTTCAAATTACAGAGGTATAAGTTTGTTGAGTATTCCTGGCAAATTATATGGGAGGGTATTGATTGAGAGGGTGAAGGCATGTACAGAGCATCAGATTGGGGAAGAGCAGTGTGGTTTCAGAAGTGGTAGAGGATGTGTGGATCAGGTGTTTGCTTTGAAGAATGTATGTGAGAAACACTTAGAAAAGCAAATGGATTTGTATGTAGCATTTATGGATCTGGAGAAGGCATATGATAGAGTTGATAGAGATGCTCTGTGGAAGGTATTAAGAATATATGGTGTGGGAGGCAAGTTGTTAGAAGCAGTGAAAAGTTTTTATCGAGGATGTAAGGCATGTGTACGTGTAGGAAGAGAGGAAAGTGATTGGTTCTCAGAGAATGTAGGTTTGCGGCAGGGGTGTGTGATGTCTCCATGGTTGTTTAATTTGTTTATGGATGGGGTTGTTAGGGAGGTGAATGCAAGAGTTTTGGAAAGAGGGGCAAGCATGAAGTCTGTTGGGGATGAGAGAGCTTGGGAAGTGTCAGTTGTTGTTCGCTGATGATACAGCGCTGGTGGCTGATTCATGTGAGAAACTGCAGAAGCTGGTGACTGAGTTTGGTAAAGTGTGTGGAAGAAGAAAGTTAAGAGTAAATGTCAATAAGAGTAAGGTTATTAGGTACAGTAGGGTTGAGGGTCAAGTCAATTGGGAGGTGAGTTTGAATGGAGAAAAACTGGAGGAAGTGAAGTGTTTTAGATATCTGGGAGTGGATCTGGCAGCGGATGGAAACATGGAAGCGGAAGTTGATCATAGGGTGGGGGAGGGGGGCGAAAATCCTGGGAGCCTTGAAGAATGTGTGGAAGTCGAGAACATTATCTCGGAAAGCAAAAATGGGTATGTTTGAAGGAATAGTGGTTCCAACAATGTTGTATGGTTGCGAGGCGTGGGCTATGGATAGAGTTGTGCGCAGGAGGATGGATGTGCTGGAAATGAGATGTTTGAGGACAATGTGTGGTGTGAGGTGGTTTGATCGAGTGAGTAACGTAAGGGTAAGAGAGATGTGTGGAAATAAAAAGAGCGTGGTTGAGAGAGCAGAAGAGGGTGTTTTGAAGTGGTTTGGGCACATGGAGAGGATGAGTGAGGAAAGATTGACCAAGAGGATATATGTGTCGGAGGTGGAGGGAACAAGGAGAAGAGGGAGACCAAATTGGAGGTGGAAAGATGGAGTGAAAAAGATTTTGTGTGATCGGGGCCTGAACATGCAGGAGGGTGAAAGGAGGGCAAGGAATAGAGTGAATTGGAGCGATGTGGTATACCGGGGTTGACGTGCTGTCAGTGGATTGAAGCAAGGCATGTGAAGCGTCTGGGGTAAACCATGGAAAGCTGTGTAGGTATGTATATTTGCGTGTGTGGACGTATGTATATAGATGTGTATGGGGGGGGGGGTTGGGCCATTTCTTTCGTCTGTTTCCTTGCGCTACCTCGCAAACGCGGGAGACAGCGACAAAGTAAAAAAAAAAAAAAAAAAAATATATATATATATATATATATATATATATATATATAGTTGACTGGTTGGTAAGGTTATTTAATGTATGTATGACTCATGGTGAGGTGCCTGAGGATTGGCGGAATGTGTGCATAGTGCCATTGTACAAAGGCAAAGGGGATAAGAGTGAGTGCTCAAATTACAGAGGTATAAGTTTGTTGAGTATTCCTGGTAAATTATATGGGAGGGTATTGATTGAGAGGGTGAAGGCATGTACAGAGCATCAGATTGGGGAAGAGCAGTGTGGTTTCAGAAGTGGTAGAGGATGTGTGGATCAGGTGTTTGCTTTGAAGAATGTATATGAGAAATACTTAGAAAAGCAAATGGATTTGTATGTAGCATTTATGGATCTGGAGAAGGCATATGATAGAGTTGATAGAGATGCTCTGTGGAAGGTATTAAGAATATATGGTGTGGGAGGCAAGTTGTTAGAAGCAATGAAAAGTTTTTATCGAGGATGTAAGGCATGTGTATGTGTAGGAAGAGAGGAAAGTGATTGGTTCTCAGTGAATGTAGATTTGCAGCAGGGGTGTGTGATGTCTCCATGGTTGTTTAATTTGTTTATGGATGGGGTTGTTAGGGAGGTGAATGCAAGAGTTTTGGAAAGAGGGGCAAGTATGAAGTCTGTTGGGGATGAGAGAGCTTGGGAAGTGAGTCAGTTGTTGTTCGCTGATGATACAGCGCTGGTGGCTGATTCATGTGAGAAACTGCAGAAGCTGGTGACTGAGTTTGGTAAAGTGGGTGAAAGAAGAAAGTTAAGAGTAAATGTGAATAAGAGTAAGGTTATTAGGTACAGTAGGGTTGAGGGTCAACTCAATTGGGAGGTAAGTTTGAACGGAGAAAAACTGGAGGAAGTAAAGTGTTTCAGATATCTGGGAGTGGATCTGGCAGCGGATGGGACCATGTAAGCAGAAGTGGATCATAGGGTGGGGGAGGGGGCGAAAATCCTGGGAGCCTTGAAGAATGTGTGGAAGGTCGAGAACATTATCTTGGAAAGCAAAAATGGGTATGTTTGAAGGAATAGTGGTTCCAACAATGTTGTATGGTTGCGAGGTGTGGGCTATGGATAGAGTTGTGCGGAGGAGGGTGGATGTGCTGGAAATGAGACGTTTGAGGACAATGTGTGGTGTGAGGTGGTTTGATCGAGTAAGTAATGTAAGGGTAAGAGAGATGTGTGGAAATAAAAAGAGTGTGGTTGAGAGAGCAGAAGAGGGTGTTTTGAAATGGTTTGGTCACATGGAGAGAATGAGTGAGGAAGGATTGACCAAGAGGATATATGTGTTAGAGGTGGAGGGAACGAGGAGAAGTGGGAGACCAAATTGGAGGTGGAAAGATGGAGTGAAAAAAATTTTGAGTGATTGGGGCCTGAACATGCAGGAGGGTGAAAGGTGTGCAAGGAATAGAGCGAACTGGAACGATGTATACTGGGGTCGACCTGCTGTCAATGGGGGGTTGTTATTCCATGTGTGGCGAGGTGGCGATGGGAATAAATAAAGGAAGACAGTATGAGTTATGTACATGTGTATTTATGTATATGTCTGTGTGTGTATATATATATATATATATATATATATATGTGTACATTGAGATGTATAGGTATGTATATTTGCATGTGTGGACGTGTATGTATATACATGTGTATGTGGGTGGGTTGGGCCATTCTTTCGTCTGTCTCCTTGCGCTACCTCGCTAACGCGGGAAACAGCGACGACAAAATAATAATAAAAAAATAATCTTGTAGGAAATATTATGAGTATCATTCTACTCATTACTTGGATTAAAAGTTCTGTCTTTTCAATATGTTCCTTGAATTCAATTTTTTTAATTGATAATTACTCTCAAATCCTCCAACATTTGCTTTGCTTCTATTTTTTTTCCTTTAGAGCTTCCATTTGTAGGCACTGTATTTAACTGTCCCTTGGATATTTCTCTTCACTGAATTCCATTAAGTTTAACTTGTCTTCCACATTCTCTATTGTTGTACTTACTTTCGTATTATATGTAAAACATTTGACTACATGTTATAGGAAAGATGGTAAGTGGGCATAATTGACAAGCATGTAAAAGATTCATGGATGTGAATATGCAGAGAAGGCCAGATCACTAATCAATGGAGGCAAGGGTAAACATTTGTAGAGACTTTTGGAGATGAGGGAATGATTTGGGTATAAAGGGTAGTGCATTGAGCTTGAAAATAAGGCTTTTGTGAAGAGATACCAGGAGAGACTATAAAATTGAAAAGGATGAAAGTAAGTGAAGCTAGGGGAATGGGTGTAGAATGGAAGATGTTTAAGGAGGCGGTGCTGATGTGTGGCAAGCATACGGTAGGAGGTGGGCATGTGAAAAAGGGTAGTAAGTGGTGAAATGAAGTTGAATTTCTAGTCAAACAGATAAGAGGTGTATGGGCATTACTTACAGGAAAGGATTGGAAGTTATTGGGAAATGTTCAAGCATCACGTGGTCAAGAGGAAGGTGCAAGGGCTTTTAAAGAGGGAGAATAAGAAAATGTCTTGGAAGGAGGTTAATAGTGTGAGAAAAACAGAATAAAGGAGAATATTGGTGAAGGGGACAAATAGGGAAGTGTTTACAGGGAGATGAGATGAAAAGAAGTATTTTGAAGGACTTTTAAATGTGCTTGATGATAGGGTGGCATATGTTAGAGGTTTGGGATGGGTAAGTATGCAAAGTGAGAGAGTCATGGCATGTGGTTAGGTGAACACAGAAGAGATGATGAAAGCCTTGCATAAGATGGAATGCGACAATTCTGCATAATGCATAAGTGAAAGGAAATGTTTTGAAATAATCCAATTAGTTGCCAGTTTCCAAACTATCTCTAGATGTTATCCAAGTCTCAAGTTTTTCTTGGTCTTCATATTCTTTGTCACTTTACTTACTCATATAATCTCCAAAACTTTATCTGACTATACATATACTGTAGGAAAGATGGTTTAATTGGGTTACATACTAATTGACAAGTATGCCAGAGACTTTAATGTGAATATGTTAAGGACGTCAGATCACTAATTTATGGAGGCAAGGGTAAAAGTTTGTAGATATTAGAATAGAGGATAAATAACCACTTTTATTAATTACAGTAATATTCTGAATTTATACAATATAGGATAGCACTAAGTATTCACTGGAAAGTGCATTATATTTCTATAAATGCTTGTATCCTGTCCTCTGCAATTCAGCACTGTGGTCTAAGGGGTGGTCTAATTAAATATAGCTAATATCATAGTACTGAAAAACACTTATTACTTATATTCCCTTAACATGACAAAAAGGAATTTTAATTATTCATGTTGTTACTTTCTCTTTAAAATGTGCTGTCAGGTGTACATATCAGACAATATTGTGACCAAGCGATTGTGGGAACCAGAATCCAATAACTGCTCTTGCAATTGACCAACAAGTTTGGGTTCTCTACAGCGCATGGCTCTAAAGAATAATTGTACTTCATGAACGTGGCATTCATTAAGTGCGGTCAATACTGCCCACAGGTCAGGGCAGCACCGTACCACACGAATGCAATAATCAATTAAGCTTCCTACAATAGTTTTTAGTTTAGTACTATAATCTTGACATCCTAGGTCATCTGTAGAACTTAAACTAATACTATCTATGCAATTATTACCATCATTTTCAATGTCTGTGCAAACATCACTTTTTAATGATGTGCTTTCACAGTTTCCTGTTAAACTTCCATGGCATCTAACTTCAGAAGGTTCTTCCTTGTGATCTCTCTCTTTCTCTACAACATTACTCCCTGCTTCATTTTGTTTTGGTTCCCTCTGCTTCTCCATTAATACTGGAATATCAGTTTCCATTTCCCCTCCTTGTGAACTTCTGCGTCTGCTTCTGCTTCTACTTCTGCTAAACCTACGCTGGTGCTCTTTTGGGATCTGGTTTCCTGCTTTGGCTTTCTTGTGTGCTTCTTGAAAAATCTAAGGGAAAACAAAAGTCTAACTTAAGCATACATTAACCTCAAAAACCACTCAGAGGTCCATTATCACTTAAAAAGAATTCAGAGAACTGAGGTGGGTATTACAAAGGAAAAAACAGAAATAACGATACAGAACAATACAATGATGACCTATATTTAAACTATCAATCCTGTCACTAAAATTTACGCTTCATGAAGAATAACACTTATTACAGAACAATAAATGATATCTAGTAGTAATATTTTCATTTCTTAAATCTGAGGAAACTTGTGGATTTCGTGTTGTTTTTGTCTTCCTGTTTCACAAGTCTTCCCGTCATTCACTTTATATAAATATTAGATGAAAGAAAATTAGAAATGTGACTTCAAAAGAATAAAAAATATTCCTTCCCTTTTGGATATATTACCATACAATAAGAACTTTAACAACAAGCTACCTGATCTTTGACTATATTGTCAGTATCACATAAACTATTATTGTGACACTGCTACCTTAGTAAGAATTCCCTCTGAAATGTATAAATAAATTATTAGTACTACAAAATCTAGATGACCAACATCCTAGTCCATTCACATTTCCCTTGCTGTTTTTGTTTCCATTGTTTGCCATCAACTTTATGAGATTTAATCACCATTGTGGATCACCATCTACAAATATTTTTAAAGCACTGTATGTCATAGAGAAATAAATGTGCAAAGTGAACAAAACCATAAAATATGTACAGTATTTACAATGCTCATATCTGAAAACAATAAAAAACATATATATCAGTGAAAGGGGCTAATGGGGAGGTAATAACAAGTAGTGGTGATGTGAGGAGATGGAGAGTATTTTGAAGGTTTGTTGAATGTGTTATATGATAAGAGTGGTAGATATATGGTGTTTTGGTCGAGGTGGTGTGCAAAATGAGAGGGTCAGGGACAATGGTTTGGTAAACAGAAGAGGTAGTGAAAGCTTTGCAGAAGATGAAAGCCAGTAAGGTGGCGTGTTTGGATGGTAATGCAGTGGAATTTATTAACAAAGGGGGTGACGGCATTGTTGACTGTTTGGTGAGGATATTCATTGTATGTATGGCTCATGGTGAAGTGCCTGAGGATTGGCGGAATGCATGCATAGTGCCATCGTATGAAGGCAAAGGGGATAAAAGTGAGTGTTCCAATTACAGAGGTATAAGTCTGTTGAGTATTCCTGGGAAATTATATGGGAGGGTATGAATTGAGAGGGTGAAGGCATGTACAGAGCATCAGACTGGGGAAGAGCAGTGTGGTTTCAGAAGTGGTGGAGGATGTGTGGATCAGGTGTTTGCTTCGAAGAATGTATGTGAGAAATACTTACAAAACAGATGGATTTGTTTGTATGTAGCATTTATGGATCTGGAGAAGGCATATGATCAGAGATGATAGAGATGCTCTGTGGAAGGTATTAAGAGTATATGGTGTGGGAGGTAAATTGCTAGAAGCAGTGAAAAGTTTTTATTGGGGATGTAAGGCATGTGTACGAGTAGGAAGAGAGGAAAGCAACTGGTTCTCAGTGAATGTCGGTTTGCGACAGGGGTGCATGATGTCTCCATGGTTGTTTAATTTGTTTATGGATGGGGTTGTTAGGGATGAGAATGAAAGAGTTTTGGAGAGAGGGGCAAGTATGCAGTCTGTTGTGAATGAGAGGGCTTGAGAAGTGAGTCAGTTGTTGTTCACTGATGATACAGCACTGGTGGCTGATTCGGGTGAGAAATTGCAGAAGCTGGTGACTGTGTTTAGTAGAGTGTGAAAGAAGAAAGCTGAGAGTAAATGTGAATAAGAGCAATTTTATTAGGTACAGTATTGTTGAGGGACAAGTCAAATTGGGAGGTAAGTTTGAATGGAGAAAAAATGGAGGAAGTGAAGTGTTTTAGGTATCTGGGAGTGGATTTGGCAGCGGATGGAATCATGGAAGTGGAAGTGAGTCACAGGGTGGGGGAGGAGGTGAAGGTTCAGGGAGCGTTGAACAATGTGTGGAAGGCGAGAAAATTATCTTGGAAAGCAAAAATGGGTATGTTTGAAGGAATAGTGGTTCCAACAATGTTATGTGGTTGCAAGGCGTGAGCTATTGATAGGGTTGTGTGGAGGAGGGTGGATGTGTTGGATATAAGATGTTTGAGGACAGAATGTGGTGTGAGGTGGTTTGATTAAGTAATGAAAGGGTAAGAGAGATGTATGGTAATAAACAGAATGTGGCTGAGAGAGCAGAAGAGGGTGTATTGAAATGTTTTGGTCACATGAAGAGAATGATTAAGGAAAGACTGACAAAGAGGATACATGTGTCAGAGGTGGAGGGAACGAGAAGTGGGAGACCAAATTAGAGGTGGAAGGATGGAGTGAAAAAGATTTTGAGCAATCGGGGCCTGAACATGCAGGAGGGTGAAAGGCGTACAAGGAATACAGTGAACTGGAACGATGTGGTATACCTGGGGTCGACGTGCTGTCAATGGATTGAAACAGGGCATGTGAAGCATCTGGGGTAAACCATGGAAAGTTTTGTGGGGCCTGGATACGGAAAGGGAGCTGTGGTCTCAGTGCATTATACATGACAGCTAGAGACTGAGTGTGAACAAATGTGGCCTTTGTTGTCTTTTTCTAGCGCTACCTCGCGCACATGCGGGGGGAGGGGGGCTGTCATTTCTTGTGTGGTGGGGTGGCAACGGGAATGAATAAGGGCAGACGGTATGAATTATGTCTCCCACTTCCTCATTCCCTCCACCTCTGACACATATATCCTCTCTGTCAATCTTTCCCCACTCATTCTCTCCATGTGACCATAGCATTTCAAAATACCCTCTTCTGCACTCTCAACCACATTCTTTTTATTACCATACATCTCTCTTAACCTTTCATTACTTACTATTCACCATTTCTTGCATTAGCAAGGTAGCGTTAAGAAGAAAGGAGTGAGCCTTTGAGGGAATATCCTCACCTGGCCCTCTCCTCTGTTCCTTCTTTAGGAAAACTATAAACGATAGGGGAGAATTTCCAGCCCCCCGCTCCCTTCCCTTTTAGTCGCCTTCTACAGCACACAGGGAATACGTGAGTATTCTTTCTCACTGCTCAAGTGTCATTCACTCGAAGAATGGTATTTTTGCTCCTGTATCAGTTGCTGCTTGGCCCTTGTATATTTCTTGGAAATACTGTAGAGTGCTCAAAAAAATACATGCAATAAAAAAGTGATTGGTTCTCAGTGAATGTAGGTTTGCGGCAGGGGTGTGTGATGTCTCCATGGTTGTTTAATTTGTTTATGGATGGGGTTGTTAGGGAGGTAAATGCAAGAGTTTTGGAAAGAGGGGCAAGTATGAAGTCTGTTGGGGATGAGAGAGCTTGGGAAGTGAGTCAGTTGTCGTTCGCTGATGATACAGCGCTGGTGGCTGATTCATGTGAGAAACTGCAGAAGCTGGTGACTGAGTTTGGAAAAGTGTGTGGAAGAAGAAAGTTAAGAGTAAATGTGAATAAGAGCAAGGTTATTAGGTACAGTAGGGTTGAGGGTCAAGTCAATTGGGAGGTGAGTTTGAATGGAGAAAAACTGGAGGAAGTGAAGTGTTTTAGATATCTGGGAGTGGATCTGGCAGCGGATGGAACCATGGAAGCGGAAGTGGATCATAGGGTGGGGGAGGGGGCGAAAATCCTGGGGGCCTTGAAGGATGTGTGGAAGTCGAGAACATTATCTCAGAAAGCAAAAATGGGTATGTTTGAAGGAATAGTGGTTCCAACAATGTTGTATGGTTGCGAGGCGTGGGCTATGGATAGAGTTGTGCGCAGGAGGATGGATGTGCTGGAAATGAGATGTTTGAGGACAATGTGTGGTGTGAGGTGGTTTGATCGAGTGAGTAACGTAAGGGTAAGAGAGATGTGTGGAAATAAAAAGAGCGTGGTAGAGAGAGCAGAAGAGGGTGTTTTGAAGTGGTTTGGGCACATGGAGAGGATGAGTGAGGAAAGATTGACCAAGAGGATATATGTGTCGGAGGTGGAGGGAACAAGGAGAAGAGGGAGACCAAATTGGAGGTGGAAAGATGGAGTGAAAAAGATTTTGTGTGATCGGGGCCTGAACATGCAGGAGGGTGAAAGGAGGGCAAGGAATAGAGTGAACTGGAGCGATGTGGTATACCGGGGTTGACGTGCTGTCAGTGGATTGAAGCAAGGCATGTGAAGCGTCTGGGGTAAACCATGGAAAGCTGTGTAGGTATGTATATTTGCGTGTGTGGACGTATGTATATACATGTGTATGGGGGGGGTTGGGCCATTTCTTTCGTCTGTTTCCTTGCGCTACCTCGCAAACGCGGGAGACAGCGACAAAGTATAATAATATAAATAAAAAAAAAAAGTTTACAGTAAATTATAATTAAGTGTATCCAGTATCAAAGAAAAACAAACGCAATATCCACTATTCATTGCAGTGTTACTAGATTGCACCTAGATGAAGTTACACCTTTGGTGAAAAGTCATCATCAGTAGAAAAAGCACAGATTTGCAAAGAACTTTTCATTCCAAAGAAGTCCAACATTTACTTGGCATTGGATGTAGGGCAGCCATGAAGCTGCAGGAGCCTGTAATAGAGGTTATATTAAAATATAACCTTATAATTCTTTTCTCTCATACTTCTTTGCATCAATGAAGAAATACTAGGAACAAAGAAAAGGCCTCACTCATTTACATCTAATCCCATTTCAGGTGTAGTGCACCAAAACAAGTCCCCTAGCTATATCGAATCTACACATCTTTCCATTGTTTCCCCTAGCTACTTCATATACCTTGGTTCAATCCATTGACAGCACGTCACTTCCTGTTTACCACATCCTTCCAATTCACTCTTATTCCATGCATGTTTCGCCCTCCTGCATGCTCAGGCCTCAAGCTTTCAAAATATTTTTCATTCCATCTCCATTTTGATCACCTTCTTATTCCCTTCACTTCTGACACATACGTCCCCACTGTCAACTTCTAATTCATTTTCTTCATATGTCCAAACCATTCCAGCACACCTTCAGCTCTCTCAACTGTATTCTTCTTATTACCACACCTCATTCTTACCCTATCATTACTTGATTAACCCTTCTCACACCACCTTTTTTTTTAATACTTAAACTCCATTTCTCCCATTAGTGAGGTAGTTCCATGAACAGATGCTACCTCGCTAATGCAGGCAAGGTGAACAAATGCAGAAAGGTGAACAAATGGGAAAAGAAACATGATGTGAGAAAGGCTGATCAAGTAAATAAAGACTAGGTAAGGGAGAGGTCCGGTAAATGAGAAGTGTATGGTTGACAGAGCTGAAAAGAATTTCTTGAATTAGTTTAGACATATAGGAAGAATGAATGAGGACAGGTTGACAAAGATGATATATGTTTCAGAAGTGGTAGGGACAAGTAGAAGGATGAGATCAAATAACACCATATATTGTCCTGAAATATTTCATTTCCAATACATTCATTCTCTTCTGTACACTTTGTCCTAAAATATTTCATTTCCGACACTTTCATCACCTTCCGTACATTTTGTACTGAAATATTTCATTTCTAAAACATTTACCCTCTTCTGTACATTCTTACACTTGTACAAACACCCACTATTGCCCTCCCTGATATGGACTCTTTTTTTTTTTCCCTGAACAGTCATCCCCGCCACCCATTCAATGACTAACCTCTACTTCCATGCTTCCATTCACTGTCATGTCCACTTCCAGGTATCTAGAACACCCCACATCTTCCAAGTTTTCTCCATTCAAAATTATTCTCCAACTAACCCATCTCTGTGAATTCTAAACCTAATAATCTAGATTTTATTCACATTAACTCTCAACTTTCTCCTTTCACACACTCTCCCAGCCTCAGACATCAACTTCCTCACAGATCTTCTCACTAGAATCTGCTACTAGTGCTGTCATCAGCAAACAATATTTTCTCTGTTTCTTAGTTTGCAATATGCAATTTCTCATTATGCATGGTTTTCGAAGAACATGAGCCCGGCATAAAGCGAGGGGTGGATGTAAAGATGTATTTCCTAATTATCATAGAAAATTACTTTAAGGGAAGGAAATGTGTGACCGGCATATCCTCCCTCCTTGTACTGCAAATTCTGAAAGTAGTGCTCATCCTCTTTGAAAGGCTCAGGCTTGAGTGTCTAAATGTGCATGTATTATACCTAGACTGAGAAGAAGGGAGAAATAGTGTATTTGAGGAGAGAACCCTGAATGTTTTAGCTCTGCATGAAACTAAGATCAAGAGGAATGGGGAAGAATGGACTGAAAATGTCGTGGTTAGCATTTATACAAGAAGAAAGAAGAGGGGATGATGCTTCTGCTGAAAGAGGAATTGTGAAAATATGTAAGAGTTCAAGAAAGTGAACCCCAGATTGATGTGGTAAAAAGTGGATGACGAGAGGTGGATAATTGTTAGAGCTTATGCACCTGGAACTGAGGGGGGTAACGATGAGAGGCAAGTGCTTTAGGAGTGCCTGATTTGAGTGCATCAGCAATTTGCAGAGGACTAAGCACTGTGATGAATGATTTGAATGTCTTTGGATAATGTGGAAAAAAATTATAGAAACCAACTCCTTCAGCATCATAAATTGACCAAGATGAGGCAGGAAAAGGTTTTCTAGCAAATGTGGAGGCAGTTTCGAGTTCTCGTCTGACTCTGACAACCCTATGTCTAACTGCTGTGGCTAGTAATTTTACAAACTTTTATAGTTCTACTATTTTGCAAAATTTATCAATAAATGACCCTGATTACAGAAAGAAAATATTTGTTAAATTAGATAATGCAATAATAATCAGTAATCAATGTGTAGGTAAAATACACAATAAATCGTGAAGTGGCAACAACACTACTTTCAGACTTTTTTTTAGCATATTGTGTTAAAAAATATCGACAAAGATTCTACATGTAATTACAGTGAAAGCAATGGACATAATTTATGAAGTGATTTTTTTCATTGTTTTATGAGTATCTTTAAAACTTATGTTAAAAGACAATTCAAACAGTTGGAAGTATGAATTTTTTGTGGAGATGGGACTTTCAGCTGTACCCCTCAGACAGTAAACATACTCTGAACTCCAAAAATCTTTTTAGTATGATTAAGTCAAAAGTACTTCATAAACATATATCAATAATTTAACCTCTTCAATTCAAACTAGTGTATATACCTAAGAGGATTTTACACAGTCATTCAAACTGCTATCTCACCTGGCACTTAACAGCAGTATAGTGGTAGCTGGCTCCATGTGTGAATGCCATCAGTTTTACCACAGGCAGCAAGATATTAGAATGTCGCATTGTTGGCACCAACAGTTCACAAAGACCTAAAGCACAGGTTAATCTCTGTACATTGTCCTCTTCTAAAAGTTCCTCTATGCTTTCTACCTTGGCTAGATGCTCCACATAGGCCACTAAGATTGGTTCGAGGAGGGATTCATAATGGTCAAAACTACCTGGAAATCAAGACCTGAAATTAATTTGCACATGGAGAGGACATCACAATATATTTCTCAAAACAAAAATCAACACAGCCCTTTGTTCACTGACAAAGGGAAGAGAATACTGTGTATGGCTTGTGTTTTTCTGGAACAGGATCAGCACTAGATATGATTTTAATTAGTTATATTCAATTACTCATAAAAATAGTTATAGATTAGTGTATGGACAAAATTGCAATAAAAAGAAATCTGATATAGTAAAACCTAGATTTAACAGACCCTGATATATAGGATTTGGGATTTAACAGTCAAATAATAAAGTACATTAATAATTTAGAAAATAAAAATTAAAGAATCTCAAATGTCGCACCATGCACCCTTCATATCACACTTGTTTTTGGTAGCATGGGGTAGACTTGATTTGGTCTCTGTCTCAGGCTATGTGCAGTCAGGTTGTAAACAGTATTTCTGTTATTTCAGAACTGTGACTTTATTTATTGACCAATTGTATACAGCGTTTCTTTTATATCAGAATTGTGACTTTATTTATTCAGTAATCTTGCTATCCTTACAATTCAAAATGGCATTAAGTGATTACAAAGGTGCAATGAAAGCACTTTATTATAAAGAAGTATCCTGTCACAGGAGGGATGGCATCACTTGACTCCTGCCTCCAACTGCCTGGTGAGAGTTCCCACATTGCCAGGTGCCGCCACCCACCACCCAACTGTCATACCGCACACTATACCCTACATCCCTCTCGAGATTTTTGGTACCTAAATGTGACATTTTGTTACAACAAAAGCAAAACTAAAAACAAGCAACAAAAAGAAAAAGTAAAATATGACACGGCATAACGCAAATATACACACAAATCACTGCTCAGCAGCAATACACTTCCTTTACATGCAAGCAGAGCATAAATGACAACAAAATAATAAGTTCACTCTTCACAGGAGCCACCACAAACATGTAAGTGCACATGGTGAGGTTGCCTCTGCCTGAGGATACGTGTCGCCACAACTGGGGGCAAAGCCATTGCTGGTAGGTACTCCCCTTGACCTTTGGCAAAACTCAGAGGTGTAGGTGACGTCAATTTTGCAAAGACAGGCGGCCACTGCCACCCAGCTTCACTCCGTATTGTCTATGTGGCTTCACCTCCACTACTACACCCAACCTGTCCCACACCTTCGAAGTAATGTCCTGCATGCAGACAGGGGTGCCCACGCACAGCTGGGGCAGCATAGTGGCGTCACTTGCTGGACCGCCTTTCACAGGAGCCTGGCTCTGTTATGGCTCATTTGTTTTGCAAAGCAGTTGTCAATCACCGGTTTATCAGATAATGTTGCCAGGGTGCTGGAACACCATCTTGCAAATGTCTTCCTGCTGCCAGATGTGTGGCTGACTTATTCCTCCTCTCTTAGGGGAGTGTTGGTCAAACAATATTTCAACCCCAGATCATATCCGGCATGAAAAATATTTCTTATACTGAAGTTTGGATGATTATCATTTCTCAGAAAAAATAATAAAAATCAGAGGTAATTAGAATAATCTAATGACAATTACTGGTCACAAAAACAGCCAAACAATATCTCAACAGCAGATTTGTATTCAGTATGAAAAATCTTCCTTTTACTAAGGATTGGATGCAAATCAAATTCCCTGAGGAAAGCACGAATAATTGCAGGATATGCTATATTCCAAAATCTTTTTGTTTCAAAACTGAATTAAAACATAATCAATGGCTTCTATTGTTGAAATAATCGTAATATACATATCTCGTACTGCTTCCTCCAAAAAACACCCAAAAAACTTGTTGTTTCAAAATCAAAATACAACATAATCAAATATTTCTATACTTCAAGTTATCATAGAAAGTAGCTCATAATGCTTCCCCCAATTGATAGGTAAACAAGAAATACGTACAAACTTCCGGCAACTGATGGTCTGGCACCTCCTTTAGCCCAGACAAAATTACGTGAGGAACTTGAAATTACCGTAGCCACCACACTAGTTTACTGGGTGGCCACACATGGTGTTGTGTGCAGGATGCACTGATTTACATTCTTTTCACTGCACTTGTTGGTGGTGATACCGCAATTCTGTGAGATGCTTAGCTTATTTTGCTTAAATTTAACCCAACTATGGCTTCTAAGACATATGAGAGTGTCAGTCGTGGAGTCAAACGTAAACAGTCCATATCAATCCAAGATAAAGTAGAACTGTTGAAAAAATGTTCTGTGGTGTTTCAGTGCATAAACTGTGTGACATCTACAGTATTGATTCATCAACTGTTTATGATATAAGGAAGCAAAGGGAGAAAATATTGAAATTCTATGCAGACAGCGATTCTAAGAAGCAAATGATGATTAGAAAAACTGAGCATGATCAAGAGATGATGGAATGGTTTTGACAGCGTCAGAGTGATGGAGTGGATTTGTCAGGTAGCATGATAATGGACCAAGCTAAGTTATTCCATAAAGAATGTAAATTACAACATGAGCATGACTATAGTGAAGGGTGGCTTCAAAGATTCAAGAGGTGTCATGGAATTTACATGAATAATATTTGTTTAATTTAAATTTCTAGCAGTCTATGGTATACTTTAGACACATGGGGGATGTATAATTAGTGGGTTAGAGGTGTGTTGATGAATTATTATTACATGACCACAGTTGGTCCAGCAAAATGGTTAATCCGCCAAGGCTCTGGAACCAAGAGTGCCGGAAAATCAGTGGTGTACCTGTACTGAGTGATCTAACATAATCAAATGTTCTTATACTTGAAATTAACATGGAAAACATCCCATAATACTTCCCCTTAACCCATAGATATCCAATAAAGAGGAAATGAATGTCTACAAAATGTTATAAATTACCACTTAACGACATAATTATAGGCCACAGAGAAAAATATATAATATTTCAACCCCAGCCTTAGTAATATTCCTTATACTGAGTTATTTTTATTTATTTATTTCCCTGAAAAAATACCAAAAATTGCTGGTGTTAGTTTAGAGAATTTTTTTAGAAAAATATTCCTTATACTGAGGTTCTCACATAAATATATTTCCCTTAGAAAAATATCAAAAATTATAGGTAATAGTTCAGGGTATTTTTCAGCCCAAAAATATTTTTGTTTCAAAACTGAAATACAACATAATCAAATACTTATATAATTCAAATAATCATAGGAAATAGCTCATAATGTTTCCTCCATCTAATCGATAAACAAGAAATAAAAAGTGAATGATCAGAAAATGTTTTAAAATACTAATCAGGATATTCTCTAGCTTCCTAGAATTATTTTAAGATCTAAATATAACATAATCAAATGCTCTTATACCTCACATTATCGTAGAAAATATAATTCTTCCCCTATCTGACTGGTATTCAATAAAAAAAAGTTTAGAAAATGTTTTAAAATTGTATTAACATTTAACTACATAATTATGGGTCATAAAGAAGAGCAAATAATATTTCAACCACAGATTCATACTCAGATTAACAATATTCCTTACAATGAGATTTTTCAAACAAACTGATTTCCCTGACAAAATACCAAAATTACAAGTATTTTTTTTTTTTTTTTTTCACAAAACTGAAATATAAGATAATCAAACACTTCTATACTTTAAATAATCATAGAAAATATCTCATAATGCAACCCATAGCTGATAAATACCCAAAAAGTACAAAACAAATTATCAGCTCTCATGTGTAATGCACCAAAACTGCAGCTCCCATTCCACATCCAGGCCCCACAGCCTTTTCCATGGTTTATCCCGGATGCTTCACTTGCCCTGCTTCAATCCATTGACAGCACATCGACCCCGGTATAACACATCGTTCCAATTCACTATTCCTTGCATGCCTTTCACCCTCCTGTGTGTTCATGCCCTGATCACTCAAAAATCTTTTTCATTCCATCCTTCCACCTCCAATTTGGTCTCACGCTCCTCCTTCTTTCCTCCACCTCTGACACATATATCTTCTTCGTCAATGTTTCCTCTCATTCTCTCCATATGTCTAAACCATTTCAACACACCCTCTTCTGCTCTCTCAACCACACTCATTTTACTACCACACATCTCTCTTACCCTTTCATTACTTACTCAATCAAACCATCACACCACATATTGTCCTCAAACATTTCATTTCCAACACATCCACTCTCCTCCGCCCAACCCTATCTAAAGCCCACGCTCGCAACCATATAACATTTTTGGAACCACTATTCTTTCAAACATACCCATTTTTGATCTTCAAGATAATGTTCTCGCCTTCCACACATTTTTCAGCACTCCCAGAACCTTTGCCCCCTCCCCCACCCTGTGACTCACTTCCACTTCCATGGTTCCATCCGCTGCCAAATCCACTCCCAGATATCTAAAACGCTTCACTTCCTCCAGTTTTTCTCCATTCAAACTTACCTCCCAATTCACTTGTCCCACAACCCTACTGAACCTAATAAACTAGCTCTTATTCACATTTACTTTCAACTTTCTTCTTTCACACACTTTACCTGTCAGTCACCCACTTCTGCAGTTGCTCACCTGAGTCAGCCACCAGTGCTGTATCAGCTGCAAACAACAAATGACTCACTTTTCAAGCCCTCTCATACCCAACAGACATCATATTTGCTCCTCTCTCCAAAACTCTTGCATTCACCTCCCTAACTACCCCATTCATAAACAAATTAAACAACCATGGAGACATCATGCACCCCTGCCACAAACCAACATTCACTAGGAACCAATCACTTTCTTCTCTTCCTACTTGTATACATGCCTTACATCCTTGGTAAAAACTTTTCACTGCTTCTAGCAACTTACCTCCCATGCCATATACTCTTAATACCTTCCACAAAGCACCTCTATCAACCCTATCATATGCCTTCTCCAGATCCATAAACGCTACATACAAATCCATCTGTTTTTTAAGTATTTCTCATATACATTCTTCAAAGCAAACATCTGAGCCACACATCCTCTACCACTTCTGAAACCACAATGCTCTTCCATAATCTGATGCTCTATACATGCCTTTACCCTCTCAATCTATACCTTCCCATATAATTTCCCAGGAATACTCAACAAACTTATACCTCTGTAATTTGAAAACTCGCCTTTGTACAATGGCACTATGCATGCATTCTGCCAAGCCTCAGGCACTTCACCATGATCCACATGTACAGTGAATATCCTTACTAACCAATCAACAGCACAATCACCCCCTTTTTTAATAAATTCCACTGCAACACCATCCAAACCCACCACCTTGCCGGCTTTCATCATCTGCAAAGCATTCACTACCTCTTCTCTGTTTACCAAACCATTCCCCCTGACCCTCTCACTTCGTATACCATCTCAATCAAAATACCCAACATCTGCCACTCTACCATCAAACACATTCAACAAACCTTCAAAATACTCACTCCATCTCCTTCTCACTTCATCACTACTTGTTATCACTTCCCCATTTGCCCCCTTCACCAATGTTCCCATTTGTTCTCAGGTCTTATGCACTTTATTTACCTCCTTCCAAAACATCTTTTTATTCTCACTAAAATCTAAAGATACCCTCTCAACCCAACTCTCATTTGCCCTCTTTTTCACCTCTTGCACCTTTCTCTTGATTTCCTGCCACTTTCTGTTATACATCTCCCAATCATTTGCACTACTTCCCTGCGAAATTTGTCCAAATGCCTCTCTTTTCTCTTTCACTAACAATCTTACTTCTTCATCTCACCGCTCACTACCCTTTCTAATCTGCCCACCTCCTGCCTTTCTCATGCCACATGCATCTTTTGCGCAAGCCATCACCGCTTCCCTAAATACATTCCATTCCTTCCCCATCTCCCTTATGTCATTTGCTCTCACCTTTTTCCATTCTACACTCAATCTCTCCTAGTACTTCCTCACACAAGTCTCCTTCCCAAGCTCACTTACTCTCACCACTCTCTTCTCCCCAACATTCTCGCTTCTTTTCCGAAAACCTCTACAAATCTTCACCTTCGCCTCCATTAGATAGTGATCAGACATCCCTCTAGCTGCCTCTCTCAGCACATTAACATCCAAAAGTCTCTCTTTTACACACCTTTCAATTAACACATGATCCAATAATGCTCTCTGGACATCTCTCCAACTCACATACATATACTTATGTTCCTATGAGTCCACGGGGAAAATGAAACACGAAAAGTTCCCAAGTGCACTTTCGTGTAATAATCACATCATCAGGGGAGACACAAGAGAGAAATATAACAGTCAGTTGATATACATCGAAGAGACGAAGCTAGGACTCCATTTGGTAAACATGTGATTGTCCAAAACATACGTGTTGTATGTTTTGGACAATCACATTTACCAAAACATACACCATGTACACCAATTATGCCCTAAACTCACCTTTGCATTCAAATCACCCATCACTATAACCTGGTCTCAAGCATCAAAACTGCTAATACAGTCACTCAGCTGCTCCCAAAACACTTGCCTCTCAAGATCTTTCTTCTCATGACCATGTGCATAGGCACCAATAATCACCCATCCACTTTCATCTTTATGCAAATCAACCTAGAGTTTACTTTCTTACACTCTATCACATACTCCCACAGGAGTAGTGCTACTCCTTCCTTTGCTCTTGCCCTCTCACCAACCCCTGACTTTACTCCCAAGACATTCCCAAACCACTCTCCCCTTTACCCTTGAACTTCTTTTCACAAAGAGCCAAAACATCCAGGTTCCTTTCCTCAAACATACTACCTATCTCTCCTTTTTTCTCATATTGTATTAAAAAAATGGCCCATCAATTACATTCTTGATTTAATGGACTTTCGACATTAATGGACACCTACTCCCCAGATTAGTCCATTATCTCCAGGGTTTACTGTATAACATAATCAAACGCTTTTATACGTGAAATAATCAAGGAAATATCTTATAATCCATCCTCTCGTCGACAGATATCCAATAAAATGTTCACAAAATGTTTTAAAATTGTAACCATTTAAGAAAATAATTAGATGTCATAAAGAATGGCAAAGAATATTTTAACCCCAGTTTTGTATTTAGCTCAAAAAATATTCCTTATACTGAGTTTTTTATGCACATCTATTTCCTTGAAAAAAAGACCAAAAATTGCTGGTAATAGTTCAAGGTATTTTTTTGCCCAAAAACCCTTTTGCTTCAAAACTGAATTATAACATAATGAAAAGCTTTTATTGTTGAAATAATCATGAAAAAATCTCATAATTCTTCCTCTGGCCGAAGACACCCAATAAATACGTAGCAAATGATCAGAATATGTTTTAAAATTGCAATCATGTAATGGCTTGATTAAAGGTCATAAATACTGGCCATACAAAATTTGAACCCCAGACTGCTATTCAACATGAAAAATATTCCTTATACTGAGGTTCTAACGAAAATTAATTTCCTTGAGAAAAATGCCAAAAATTTCAGGAAATAGTTCAGGGCATCTTGCACCTCAAAATACTTTTGTTTTAAAATTAAAATACAACATATGCAAATACAGGCCGAGTATCCCTTATCAAAATGTCTGGGACCAGAAGCATTTTGGATTTTGGAATATTTGCATAGAGTAAATGATGAGATACATGGAAACAGGATAGTATGGAAACAAACTGGTTAAGAGCTAAGACAAACCTCAACATTTCGACCAGTCAGTGGTCTTCCTCAGTAGATTCCAGCATTCAGCAGGGCTGTTCCCCATCAAGTAACGGTCACCTGGTTGCACGCCTTGGCATGTTGCTCTCTGATTGGATTGCTTGTCCTGCTGCTTCCACCTGTTCGCAACAATCTATACTGCCTGACATGACCAGCAGACCTTGTGTCAATGTTGTTCTTAATCCCTTCCTCTAGGTAAGCTTTCACACTATCACTAAACATTTAGTCACTTGCCTGCAGTTGCCTTGGCATCAACCATTCAGTGATAGTGTGAAAGCTTATCTAGAGGAAGGGATTAAGAACAATGTTAACACAAGGTCTGGGTTCATTTGCTGGTCACGTCAGGCTATGGAGATCAATGTGAATGGGTGGAGGCAGTAGGACAAGCGATCCAATCAGAGAGGGACACGCCAAGGCGCCCGACTAGGGGACCATCACTTGCTGGGAATCTGGTCCCACCAAATGCTGGCATCAGCACCTCCTGAGGAAGACCGTTGAATGGTCGAAAAGCTGAAGAATGTCTTAGCTCTAACTTGTTTGTTTCCATACCATCATGTTTTCCACATGTGTCATGATAGATAATAGATAATGAGATATCTTGTGGATGGGACCCAAGTCTAAACACAAAATCCATTCGTGTTTCATATACAACTTATACACAGCATGAAGGTAATGTATACAATACTTCTAATAATTCTGCACATGAAACAAAGTTTGTGTAACACATCAGAAAGCTAAGGTTTCACAGCCTCAGTTGCCCATGGGAACATTCTGTGGTTGTTTGGCATCACCTTCATTCCTGACTCTCAATTTATGTGCTACTGATAAGCAATCATTTTCTTACACCTATTCACACAGAGCAGAAAATGAGTAAAATACTGGTGCCAACAGAGCATCAGAGCCCAGCATGGGCGAGTGAGGTCAGGTGTGGAATTTTCCACTTGTAACGTCATGTCACCACTAAAAAAGTTTCAGACTTTGGAGCATTTTGGATTTCCGACTTTCGGATTAGGGATGCTCAATTTGTACTTCTATACTTCAAGCAATCATAGAAAATAGCTCATAATGCTTCCCCCAACTGATAAATAAAAAAGAAATATGAAGAGAATGATCAGAAGATGTTTTAGAATTGTAATCAGGGCATCATTTAGCCTCTCAATTTTCTTTTTTTTAAAGTGAAATATTACAATCAAGCATTTTTATAATTGAAATAATCATGAAAAATATCTCATAATGCTTTCCCTAGCCAACAGATATCCTTATGAATAGGAAGCAAATGTTCAGAAAATCTTGAAGTAACAATTTCATGAGATAATTACAGGTCATAAAGAATGGCAAACATTATTTCAACCCATTTCGTATTCAGCATTAACAATAGTCTTTATAAAGAGTTTTTAGGCAAATCTATTTCCATGAGAAATATACCAAAAATTCCAAGTAATAATAGTTCAGAATATATTTGAACCAGGGCATGTGAAGTGTCCGGGGTAAACCAAGGAAAGTTTTGTGGGGCCTGTGGTTGAGAGAGCAGAAGAGGATGTTTCGAAATGGTTTGGTCACATGGAGAGAATGAGTGAGGAAAGATTGACAAAGAGGATATATGTGTCAGAGGTGGAGGGAACGAGAAGTGGGAGACCAAATCGGAGGTGGAAAGATGGAGTGAAAAAGATTTTGAGTGATTGGGGCCTGAACATGCAGGAGGGTGAAAGGCGTGCAAGGAATAGAGTGAACTGGAACGATGTGGTATACCGGGGTCGACATGCTGTCTATGGATTAAACCAGGGCATGTGAAGCATCTTAGGTAAACCATGGAAAGTTTTGTGGAGCCTGGATGTGGAAAGGGAGCTGTGGTTTCGGTGCATTATACATGACAGCTAGAGACTGAGTGTGAACGAATGTGACCTTTGTTGTCTTTTCCTAGCATTACCTTGCGCACATGCGGGGGGAGGGGGCTGTCATCTCATGTGTGGCAGGGTTGCGATGGGAATGAATAAACGGCAGACAGTATGAATTATGTACATGTGTATATATGTGTATGTCTGTGTGTGTATATATACGTATACTTTGAGATGTATAGGTATGTATATGTGTGTGTGTGGACGTGTATGTATATACATGTGTATGTGGGTGGGTTTGGCCATTCTTTCGTCTGTTTCCTTGCGCTACCTCGCTAACGCAGGAGACAGTGACAAAGTAAAATAAATAAATAAATAAATACTTAGAAAAACAAATGGATTTGTATGTAGCGTTTATGGATCTGGAGAAGGCATATGATAGAGTTGATAGAGATGCTTTGTGGAAGATATTAAGAGTATATGGTGTGGAACGCAAGTTGCTAGAAGTAGTGGAAAGTTTTTATTGAGGATGCAAGGCATGTGTATGAGTAGGAAAAGAGAAAAGTGATTGGTTTCCAGTGAATGTCGGTTTGCGGCAGGGGTGTGTGATGTCTCCATGGTTGTTTAATTTGTTTATGGATGGGGTGGTTAGGGAGGTGAATGCAAGTTTTGGAGAGAGGGGCAAGTATGCAGTCTGTTGTGGATAAGAGGGCTTGTGAAGAGAGTCAGTGGTTGTTCGCTGATGATACAGTGCTGGTGGCTAATTCGGGTGAGAAACTGCAGAAGCTGGTGTCTGAGTTTGGTAAAGTGTGTGAAAGAAGAAAGCTGAGAGTAAATGAATAAGAGCAAGGTTATTAGGTACAGTAGGGTTGAGGGACAAGTCAACTGGGAGGAAAGTTTGAATGGAGAAAAACTGGAGGAAGTGAAATGTTTTAGATATCTGCGAGTGGATTTGGTAGTGGATGGAACCATAGAAGCGGAAGTAAGTTACAGGGTGGGGGAGGGGGCAAAGGTTCTCGGAGTGTTGAAGAATGTGTGGAAGGCGAGAACATTATCTCAGAAAGCAAAAATGGTTATGTTTGAAGGAATAGTGGTTCCAACAATGTTATATGGTTGTGAGGCATAGGCTATAGATAGGGTTGTGTGGAGGAGGGTGGATGTGTTGGAAATGTGGTGTTTGAGGAGAATATGTGGTGTGAGATGGTTTGATCGAGTAAGTAACATTATAATGTATAGGTATGTATATGTGCGTGTGTGGGCGCTTATGTATATACATGTGTATGTGGGTGGGTTGGGCCATTCTTCTGTCTGTTTCTTTGTGCTACCTTGCTTATGCAGGAGACAGCGACAAAGGATAATAAATAAATATATCTTTTAGCCCTCAAATTCTTTTTTTTTCAAAACTGAAATATAAGATAATCAAATGCTTCTATTCTTTTAAACACCATAGAAAATATCTCATAATCCTTCTCCTACCTGATAGATACCCAAGAAACATGAAGCAATTGATCAGATAATATTTTGAAATTGTAGTCACGGCATTCTTTAGCCCCTCAATTTTTTTTTCCAAAACCGAAATATTACAATCAAACATTTTTATACTTAAAATAATCAAGGAAAATACTTCATAATACTTTCCCTATCCAAAAGATATCCTCATGAATAGGAAGCACATGTTCAGAAACCCTTTTCAAACTGTAACCACTTCACGCGATAATTACAGGTCATAAAAAATGGCAAACAATATTTCAACCCCAGTTCTGTATTCAGCTTTAATAATATTCTTTATAATGAGCTTTTTAAGTAAATTCATTTCCCTAAGATACATAACAAAAATTCCAAGTAATAATAGTTCAGAATATCTTTTAGCCCTCAAATTCTTTTTTTTTTCAAAATTGAAATATAAGATACAAAAATGCTTCTATGCTTTGAAAAACCATAGAAAATATCTCATAATCCTTTCTATATCCAATAGATATCCAAGAAATGTGAAGCAAATGATCAGAAAATATTCAAAAGTGCAATCATTTATCAACTTAATTATAGGTCCTGAAGACTGCCAAACAATATTTCAACCCCAGATTTGTTTTCAGCATGAATAATATTCCTTATACTTAGTTTTATAAGCAAATCTATTACCTGAGAAAAATAACAAAAATTCAGGGTATTATTTAGCCTAAAATCTTTTTGTTTCAAAACTGTATTATACGACAATCGAATGCTCCTATACTCCAAATAATCATAGAACATATCTGATAATGCTTCCCCTAGCTAATAGATACCCAAGATATACAATGCAAATGATCATAAATGTTTTAAATGTGAATCCTGGCTTCATTTTCAGCATGAATAATATTCATCATAAGCCATACATACACTGAAAATCCTAACAAATCAACAAAACAGTCATCCCATTCCACTTTGCAGCACTTTATCTTATGCAAGGCTTTTACTGCCTTCTCTCTTTTCACAGAACCACTTATAATGACTCTCTCACTCTGCATACTTCCACATCCAAAACATCCCACATCTGCCACTCTATCATCAAACATTCAACAATCCTTCAAAATGCTCACTCCATCTCCTCTGCCTGTTATCACTTTCCCATTTGCCCCTTAACCATTATTCTTGTCTGTTCTCTTGCATTTCTCATACCATTAACCTTCTTCCAAAACAATATCTTATTCCCCCTGAAGTTTACTTAGGCTCACCTCATACCCGACTCATATTTGCCATCTTTTTCAGCCCCTGCAACTTCCTTCTGATCTCCTGATGATTTCTCTAATAAATCTCCCAATCAGTTACACTTCTTTCCCAATCATTTATGCTTCTCTCTGCAAATAATGCCAATATATCTCTTTTTTTCTCTTTCACTAGCATCTTAGTCCTCATCCCACCAATCACTACCTTTTTTCCCCTATCCACCTTCCACATGACAAGCACTTCTCTCACTCACCTATGCAATGCTTCCCTAAATACCTCTCATTTCTCTAAGACTGCATTTAGTTTCACCTTTTGTCATTCTACACTCTATCTCCTGGTATCTCTTCACACAAACCTTACTTCCAAGGTCATTCACTTTCATTATCCTCTTCCTAGCTTATCATTTCCTCTTTAAAACCATTAAAAACCTGCACCATCACCTTCAAAAAATAATGATCAGATATCCCAACAGCTACCTCTCTAAGCACATTCACATCCAAGAGTCTTTCTTTTGCATGCTTATCAATTAGTACATAATCCAAAGATGCCTGCACTCCATCACCCATATGCAGCTATTGATGCACATGTATATCTCTCTTTTTAAACTAGATATTCTGAGTCATCAGTCCTTTTTCAGCACATATCCAAGAGCTATTCACTACTTTCATTCACATCAGTGGGTATCTCATACCCCCTTATCATACCCTTAATTGCCATATTACCCATTCTCACCCACTACTAATACTTAATCACTCACATCAAAAGTACTGGCACACTCACTTAGCCCCTTCCAAAGCATTTGCCTCTCTTCTTTAGTCAAATCATTTCCAGATGCATAAGCACTAATAAGCACCCAACTCTATTATCCACTTCCAGCTTTACCTAAAACTCCTCCTTCAGCAGATGTACTATCATTTCCTTGACTCGCCCTTGCACAAACCCAACTTTACCCCTAAAACATTCCTAACCATTCTTTCCCCTTCCACTTTTCCCTTATTCACTCAGAGCTAGAACATGAGTCCTCTTCTGCCTCTCACTCCCCTCTCATCTCAGTTATGTCCACGCACATTCAGACAACTCCAGCCCAAGCCTTTGAGGAGGAGGAACACTCCTCACGTGGCTCCCTCAGTTCCAAATTTTAGAAATTGAAATACATGGAGCAGGTGATTTCCAGCCACCTACTCCCACTTTTTTAATCACCTTCTATGGCTTCCAGGTAATACTTGGGATGCAATCTTTCTTAAATGTCTCCAGGGATACAGATGACTAAAATATCAGTAAATAATGGCTATGCAGCTGTACCCAACTGGAATACATGATGAATACATGAATGAATCATACAGATGATACTTCCTTATGTGGTACTCTATCAATAACCTACCTTCTCATAGCTTGAACTGGACTTAATATTTGATTATCGGGTACTATTTGAAAAATATTACAAATTGATACAAAGTATAGAAAGAAGTGTAAACATCTGAGGTGAAGTAATCTCAATGTCTATAATTTCTCAGAGTTCCAGTGAGTGAGATCACTTGAAACAATACACTGAAAGGACTAGGTGAGGTACTATGCAGCAGGAAAGGTATATCTTAGAGGACGTACTTTAGGAAACTAATGAGACTGTCCTTCATAAGACAACCTGCTTTGTATTACAGGATGTCATGTAGGATAAAGACTATGGCAATCTTAAGTGATTTCTAAGCTCTAACTTCATATGAAATAACACCCTAAAACAATTCCTTGGATACAGATAACTGTTGGTCTACAGAATAGGGATTGGGGACCCACCTTCTGCAAATTAATTTCCACAAGAAGTGCATGTTTATATGCATTTGAATTATCCCATCTACTTGGAAATGGAATTAATGATGAGAGATTCACGGATAGTCAAACAAACAGGAAGATGTTAAGGTGTGATTTGTATACAATATCTTTGGCTGTCTGGTAAAACTAAATCACCTAAAGAAACAAAAAGAAAGTGAAAGTGCTACCAAACCATCTGAGTAAATAATGATGAATAATAATTTCTTCAATCCAAATATATCTGCCAACTGCTACAAAAATGAGTGTCAAGTAATATTCTGAGATACAAAAAGGCAAACAGTGCACACTTACTAATGATGTGTGCTGCAGGTGTGGCCACAAAGCTGTAGAGGATCAAAACTCCTTGATGAACTGGTTTAGGCAGCTCCTGGCCACCACTTTTTTCCCACTGTTTCAGGAAGAACCTCATCATCTCAACCACACCTTCAACTAATCCTGCAATATTTAGTATTTCAAGACATATGAAAAAGAGTTAAAAAATCAATTTAAAAAGATATAAGCAACTGAAGAGGAATATAAGTAACAGAGACTTGTTTACAGTCAATTGTTTCTAAATCACACAGATTTTATTATAAAGTTTTTGTCATAAACAGAAAAATGTGAAAAAGTCTTTTACCTTTTTAGAAACTCTTATAAATATATAAGGTAATGTATACTCCCTAAATCTAACAGGATAGGTGATCCCTTCATTACGGCAAGATTCAACAGAGCCACCACAATGTCACTCACACACATATACAGATTTAACTATTGAAAATGGAGATAGGAAGCCCTGTATAGGAATTTTTTTTCATACTTGACAGCTGTTTCCTGGTAATACAGGTACACCCCTGAATTTCCAGCAACTGATGGTTTGGCACCTCCTTTAGTCCGGCCAAAATTGCGTGAGGGAACTTGAAATTACCGCAGCCACCAGACTAGTTTACTTGGCAACCACAGATGGCGTTGTGTGGGGCACGCTTATTTACATTCTTTACACTGCACTTGTTGGTAGTGATACTGCAATTCTGTGAGATGCATAGCTTATTTTGCTTAAATCTAACCTTAGCTATGGCTTCTGAGACATATCAGCATCAGTTGTGGTGTCAAATGTACACACCAGTCTATATCTATCCAGGATACAGTAGAACTGTTGAAAAAAATAAACCATGGTGTTTTGGTGTGTAAGCTGTGTGACATCTACATTATTGGTTTATCAACTGTTTATGATATAGAGAAGCAATGGGAGAAAATACTGAAATTCTATTCAGACAGCAATTCCAAGAAGCAAATGACAATCAGAAAAACTGAGCATGATAGAGTAATGATGGAAGGGTTTAAACAGCATTGGAGAGATGGAATGGACTTGTCAGGTAGCATGATAATGAACCAGACTAAGTTGTTCCATAAAGAACTTAAATTACAACATAAGCGTGACTATAGTGAAGGATGGCTTTAAAGATTCAAGAAACATCATGGAATTTCCATGAATAAAGAGTGCGGAGAAAAGTGGTCTGCAAACCATGAAGGAGCTGCCAAGTATGTGGATGAATTTGCGAAACTCGTAGCTAATGAGCACCTCAGTCCTGAGCAGGTGTATAATGCAGATGAATACTTCAGACACATGGGAGATGTATAATTAGTGGGTTAGAGGTGTGTTGATGAATTATCATTACGTGACCACAGATGGTCTGGCAAAATGGTTAATCTGGCAAGGCTTTGGAATCAAAAGTGCTGGAAAATCAGTGGTGTACCTGGACTGGGAAAAGTTGAAGAAAGGCCACATTCGCCTACAGCCATTCTTTGGTTGTCATGTGTAATGAATTGACTCCACAGCTCCCTATCTACAACCAAGCCCTACAGACCTTTCCATGGTTTATCCTAACCAATTCACTATACCACATCTTTCCAATTCACTCTATCCAATCCTCACCTCTTACTCTCCTCCATGTTCAGGCCCCAAGCACCCAAAATTTTTACTCCATCCTTCCATCACCAATTTGGTTACCCTGTTCTTGTTCCCTCCACTTCTGACACTTAGGTACATTAACAAAAAAGTTACATACCTCATATCATACATATATACTAAATTTGCATGAATTTAGAGCATCTCATGTTTCATAAAGCCTTCAATTTTGCAATAAATGCTCATCAATACACAGGCTACAGTGTAATAATGACATAGTAGCAATTTCAGTTGGGTCAAGATAGCTATACAATGTGCATTATGGTACAACTACATAGTGCTGGGCTGTCTCAATAATAATTATGAGTAGGTTAATGTCATTATTCAACCTGGCTCATAATATGCTTCACTGGAACTAACCTGATTCTGAGTAGTGTGCAGCCATGTATAACAGGTCATTGGGAAACCAGATGTACATAAATATTTCAAGGAATTCTGAGAGAGCACTCAGGAGTGGTTCTGTGGAACAAAACTAATCTTAGCATTAAGAACTACTATAAACATATCTGATTCAGTTATTTGTGAACATTACTTGCATACATTCAACATTAAAATAAAATGCAAAGATTTGCAGATATTAATTGCAGGTGTAGCAATTTCAAGATCATGTGCATGTTTATGAATTAGCTGCAGTGGTGGTATGAGAATGGCAGGTGACAGGATATGAAAAAACTGGATAACAAAAAAATTCTGAAACCAAAAGAGCCACCTTCAATTATCATAATTCAGAAACCATAAATCCCTCATAGCTTCAAATTCCTCCTAATTCACACCTGATATACCAAAACTGCTCTCACATTTGGGATGGCTGTAGCTCTGTATCCCTGCTTGACAGGGTTGAGTTAAAAGTGGTTCAACTTATAAACCTTTCCTGCCTAACTTAAAAACTTGACCCGTTTGCCCTACACCACAATGTTGGTTCACTTTCCCTCTTCTATTGGTTTTCCTAAGGCTTTTGCTCCTGAGAGTTAGCTACTTGAGTGCAAAAACCACTAGCTAGAGCATGTGATACCAGGCAAGCTGATGCCTTACATGATTACTGTGTGGCCCTTGACAACTCAAGGGTGGGCTGTTTTGTTAACTGTTTCTTTCCTTACACCTTGAAGCTTTGAAAATCTCTACTTTCTCATGTCTTTCCCAGTAACTATGACCTGGCACATTTTAAAAGAGCTTTTTCACTTCCTCCTAAATTCATGAATACTTTTCCTTGTCTCTTCTTTTTCCCTTTTATAACCTTCCCTATATTTAAATCAAGGTCTGCCCAAGATAGGGACTTTAGTCCATGACTGGTGGCTCCAATGTAAAATATATATATATATATATATATATATATTCCCTGGGGATAGGGGAGAAAGAATACCTCCCACGTATTCCCTGCGTGTCGTAGAAGGCGACTAAAAGGGAAGGGAGCGGGGGGCTGGAAATCCTCCCCTCTCGTTTTTTTTTTTTTTTTAATTTTCCAAAAGAAGGAACAGAGGGAGCCAGGTGAGGATATTCCAAAAAAGGCCCAGTCCTCTGTTCTTAACGCTACCTTGCTAATGCGGGAAATGGCGAATAGTTTAAAAGAAAGAAAGAAAAGATATATATATATATATATATATATATATATATATATATATATATATATATATATATATATATATATATATATATATATATTTTTTTTTGCTTTGTCGCTGTCTCCCACGTTTGCGAGGTAGCGCAAGGAAACAGACAAAAGAAATGGCCCAACCCACCCCCATACACATGTATATACATACGTCCACACACGCAAATATACATACCTACACAGCTTTCTATGGTTTACCCCAGACGCTTCACATACCCTGATTCAATCCACTGACAGCACGTCAACCCTGGTATACCACATCGATCCAATTCACTTTATTCCTTGCCCTCCTTTCACCCTCCTGCATGTTCAGGCCCCGATCACACAAAATCTTTTTCACTCCATCTTTCCACCTCCAATTTGGTCTCCCACTTCTCCTCGTTCCCTCCATCTCCGACACATATATCCTCTTGGTCAATCTTTCCTCACTCATTCTCTCCATGTGCCCAAACCATTTCAAAACACCCTCTTCTGCTCTCTCAACCACGCTCTTTTTATTTCCACACATCTCTCTTACCCTTACGTTACTTACTTGAACAAACCACCTCACACCACACATTGTCCTCAAACATCTCATTTCCAGCATATCCATCCTCCTGCGCACAACTCTATCCATAGCCCACGCCTCGCAACCATACAACATTGTTGGAACCACTATTCCTTCAAACATACCCATTTTTGCTTTCCGAGATAATGTTCTCGACTTCCACACATTCTTCAAGGCTCCCAGGATTTTCGCCCCCTCCCCCACCCTATGATACACTTCCGCTTCCATGGTTCCATCCGCTGACAGATCCACTCCCAGATATCTAAAACACTTTACTTCCTCCAGTTTTTCTCCATTCAAACTTACCTCCCAATTGACTTGACCCTCAACCCTACTGTACCTAATAACCTTGCTCTTATTCACATTTACTCTTAACTTTCTTCTTTCACACACTTTACCAAACTCAGTCACCAGCTTCTGCAGTTTCTCACATGAATCAGCCACCAGCACTGTATCATCAGCAAACAACAACTGACTCACTTCCCAAGCTCTCTATTCCACAACAGACTTCATACTTGCCCCTCTTTCCAAAACTCTTGCATTCACCTCCCTAACAACCCCATCCATAAACAAATTAAACAACCATGGAGACATCACACACCCCTGCTGCAAACCTACATTTACTGAGAACCAATCACTTTCCTCTCTTTCTACACGTACACATGCCTTACATCCTCGATAAAAACTTTTCACTGCTTCTAACAACTTGCCTCCCACACCATATATCCTTAATACCTTCCACAGAGCATCTCTATCAACTCTATCATATGCCTTCTCCAGATCCATAAATGCTACATACAAATCCATTTGCTTTTCTAAGTATTTCTCATATACATTCTTCAAAGCAAACACCTGATCCACACATCCTCTACCACTTCTGAAACCACACTGCTCTTCCCCAATATGATGGTCTGTATATGCCTTCACCCTCTCAATCAACACCCTCCCATATAATTTACCAGGAATACTCAACAAACTTATACCTCTGTAATTTGAGCACTCACTCTTATCCCTTTGCCTTTGTACAATGGCACTATGCAGCATTCCGCCAATCTCAGGCACCTCACCATGAGTCATACATACATTAAATAACCTTACCAACCAGTCAACAATACAGTCACCCCCTTTTTTAATAAATTCCACTGCAATACCATCCAAACCATGCTGCCTTGCCGGCTTTCATCTTCCCAAAGCTTTTACTACCTCTTCTCTGTTTACCAAATCATTTTCCCTAACCTCTCACTTTGCACACCACCTCGACCAAAACACCCTATACTGCCACTCTATCATCAAACACATTCAACAAACCTTCAAAATACTCACTCCATCTCCTTCTCACATCACCACTACTTGTTATCACCTCCCCATTTGCGCCCTTCACTGAAGTTCCCATTTGCTCCCTTGTCTTACGCACTTTATTTACCTCCTTCCAGAACATCTTTTTATTCTCCCTAAAATTTAATGATACTCTCTCACCCCAACTCTCATTTGCCCTCTTTTTCACCTCTTGCACCTTTCTCTTGACCTCCTGTCTCTTTCTTTTTATACTCTCCCACTCAATTGCATTTTTTCCCTGCAAAAATCGTCCAAATGCCTCTCTCTTCTCTTTCACTAATACTCTTTACTTCTTCATCCCACCACTCACTACCCTTTCTAATCAACCCACCTCCCACTCTTCTCATGCCACAAGCATCTTTTGCGCAATCCATCACTGATTCCCTAAATACATCCCATTCCTCCCCCACTCCCCTTACTTCCATTGTTCTCACCTTTTTCCATTCTGTACTCAGTCTCTCCTGGTACTTCCTCACACAAGTCTCCTTCCCAAGCTCACTTACTCTCACCACCCTCTTCACCCCAACATTCACTCTTCTTTTCTGAAAACCTATACAAATCTTCACCTTAGCCTCCACAAGATAATGATCAGACATCCCTCCAGTTGCACCTCTCAGCACATTAACATCCAAAAGTCTCTCTTTCGCGCGCCTGTCAATTAACACGTAATCCAATAAACCCTCTGCCATCTCTCCTACTTCCATACGTATATTATGTATATCTCGCTTTTTAAACCAGGTATTCCCAATCACCAGTCCTTTTTCAGCACATAAATCTACAAGCTCTTCACTATTTATGTATTCATTAACTTATTATTCATTTGCTTTGTCGCTGTCTCCCGCATTAGCAGTAGATCGCAAGGAAAAGCGAAAGAATGCCCAACCCACCCACATACACTGTATATATCAATCACATCACCCGGAAATATATATACCTTTACATCTCATGTTATACATATATATACACCACAGACATCAATATACACACATGTACAAATTCATACTGTCTGCTTTATTCATTCCCACCACCACCCCCACACATGGAAACATCCCCTCCCCCCTCATTTTGGCCAGTAGCTAGCGTAGGAAACGCAACAAAGGCCCATTGTTCAATCAGACTTTAGCTATCATGTAATAATGCACAGAAACCCCAGCTCCCCTTTCCACATTGAGGCCCCACACAACTTTCCTGGTTTACCTCCGACGCTTCACATGCCTTGGTTCAATCCATGACAGCACGTCGACCCCGGTATACACATCGTTCCAATTCACTCTATTCCTTGCACGCCTTTCACCCTCCTGCATGTTCAGGCCCCGATCACTCAAAATCTTTTTCGCTCCACTTTCCACCCCCAATTTGGTCTCCCACTTCTCCTCGTTCCCTCCACCTCTGACACAAAATCTCTTGGTCAATCTTTCCTCACTCATTCTCTCCATGTGACCCAAACATTTCAAAACACCTCTTCTGCTTCTCAACCACACTCTTTTTTTTACCACACATCTCTCTTACCCTTTCTTACTTACTCGATCAAACCACCTCACATCACATATTGTCCTCAAACATCTCATTTCCCGCACATCCACCCTCCTCTGCACAACCCTATCCATAGCCCACGCCTCGCAACCATACAACATTGTTGGAACCACTATCCTTCAAACATACCCATTTTTTGCTTTCGAGATAATGTTCTCGACTTCCACACATTCTTCAAGGCTCCCAGAATTTTCGCCCCCTCCCCCACCCTATGATACACTTCCACGGTTCCATCCGCTGCCAGATCCACTCCCAGATATCTAAAACACTTCACTTCCTCCAGTTTTTCTCCATTCAAACTTACCTCCCAACTGACTTGACCCTCAACCCTACTGTACCTAATAACCTTACTCTTATTCACATTTACTCTCAACTATCTTCTTTCACACACTTTACCAAACTCACTCACCAGCTTCTGCAGTTTCTCACATGAATCAGCCACCAGGGCTGTATCATCAGCGAGCAACAACTGACTCACTTTCCAAGCTATCTCATCCACAATTGACTGCATACTTGCCCCTCTTTCCAAAACTCTTGCATTCACCTCCCTAACAACCCCATCCATAAACAAATTAAACAACCATGGAGACATCACACACCCCTGCCACAAACCTACATTCACTGAGAACCAATCACTTTCCTCTCTTCCTACACGTACACATGCCTTACATCCTCGATAAAAACTTTTCACTGCTTCTAACAACTTGCCTCCCACACCATATATCCTTAATACCTTCCACAGAGCATCTCTATCAACTTTATCATATGCCTTGTCCAGATCCATAAATGCTACATACAAATCCATTTGCTTTTCTAAGTATTTCTCACTTATATTCTTCAAAGCAAACACCTGATCCACACATCCCTACCACTTCTGAAACCACACTGCTCTTTCCCCAATCTGATGCTCTGTACATGCCTTCACCCTCTCAATCAATACCCTCCCATATAATTTACCAGGAATACTCAACAAACTTATACCTCTGTAATTTGAGCACTCACTCTTATCCCCTTTGCCTTTGTACAATGGCACTATGCAAGCATTCCGCCAATCCTCAGGCACCTCACCATGAATCAACATACATACATTGAATAGCCTTACCAACCAGTAAACAATACAGTCACCCCATTTTTAATAAATTCTACGCAATACCATCCAAAACCGCAGCCTTGCCGGCAGTTGAGGAATAATTGGTATACATGGGGTGTTCAGTGTTGTAAATGAAAATGGTGAAAAGCTTGTAGATTTATTTGCTGAAAAAGGGGCTGGTGATTGGGAATACCTGATTTTAAAAGAGAGATATACATAAGTATTTCGTATGTAAGTAGGAGAGACGGTCAGAGAGCGTTACTGGATTACGTGTTAATTGATAGGCGCGCAAGAGAGACTTCTGGATGTTATGTCTGAGAGGGGCAACTGGGAGGGATGTCTGATCATTATCTTGCGGAGGCGAAGGTGAAGATTTGTAGAGGTTTTCAGAAAAGAAGAGAGAATGTTGGGGTGAAGAGAGTGGTGAGAGTAAGTGAGCTTGGGAAGGAGACTTGCGTGAGGAGTACCAGGAGAGACTGAATACAGAATGGAAAAAAGGGGAGAACAAAGGAGGTAAGGGAGTGGGGGAGGAATGGGATGTATTAAGGAAGCAGTGATGGCTTTCGCAAAAGATGCTTGTGGCATGAGAAGGGTGGGAGGTGGGCAGATTAGAAAGGGTTTGTGAGTGGTGGGGTGAAGAAGTAAGATTATTAGTGAAAGAGAAGAGAGAGGCATTTGGACGATTCTTGCAGGGAAATAATGCAAATGAGTGGGAGATGTATAAAAGAACGAGGCAGGAGGTCAAGAGAAAGGTGCAAAAGGTTGAAAAAGAGGGCAAATGAGAGTTTTGGGGGGAGAGAGTATCATTAAATTTTAGGGAGAATAAAAAGATGTTCTGGAAGGAGGTAAATAAAGTGCGTAAGACAAGGGAACAAATGGGAACTTCAGTGAAGGGGGCTAATGGGGAGGTGATAACAAGTAGTGGTGATGTGAGAAGGAGATGGAGTGAGTATTTTGAAGGTTTGTTAGAATGTGTTTGATGATAGAGTGGCAGATATAGGGTGTTTTGGTCGAGGTGGTGTGCAAGTGAGAGGGTTAGGGAAAATGATTTGGTAAACAGAGAAGAGGTAGATGAAAGCCGGCAAAGGGAGCAGATTTGGATGGTATTGCAGTGGAATGGGGTGACTGTATTGTTGACTGGTTTGGGGGAAAGGGTTTTTTAATGTATGTATGATTCATGGTGAGGTGCCTGAGGATTGGCGGGGAAAGCTTGCATAGTTCCATTGTACAAAGGCAAAGGGGATAAGAGTGAGTGCTCAAATTACAGAGGTATAAGTTTGTTGAGTATTCCTGGTAAATTATATGGGAGGGTATTGATTGAGAGGGTGAAGGCATGTCCAGGGCATCAGATTGGGGAAAGAGCAGTGTGGTTTCAGAAGTGGTAAGAGGATGTGTGGATCAGGTGTTTTGCTTTGAAGAATGTATGCGAGAAATACTTAGAAAAGCAAATGGATTTGTATGTAGCTTTTATGGATCTGGAGAAGGCATATGATAGAGTTGGGTAGAGATGCTTGTGGAAGGTACTAAGAATATAAGGTGTGGGAGGCAAAATTGTTAGAAGCAGTGAAAAGTTTTATCGAGGATGTAAGGCATGTGTACGTGTAGGAAGAGAGGAAAGTGATTGGTTCTCAGTGAACGTAGGTTTGCAGCAGGGGTGTGTGATGTCTCCATGGTTGTTTAATTTGTTTTTTGGATGGGGTTGTTAGGAGGTGGGAAAGCAAGGTTTTGGAAAGAGGGGCAAGTATGAAGTCTGTTGGGGATGAGAGAGCTTGGGAAGTGAGTCAGTTGTTGTTCGCTGATGATACAGCGCTGGTGGCTGATTCATGTGAGAAACTGCAGAAGCTGGTGACTGAGTTTGGTAAAGTGTGTGGAAGAAGAAAGTTAAGAGTAAATGTGAATAAGAGCAAGGTTATTAGGTACAGTAGGGTTGAGGGTCAAGTCAATTGGGAGGTGAGTTTGAATGGAGAAAAACTGGAGGAAGTGAAGTGTTTTAGATATCTGGGAGTGGATCTGTCAGCGGATGGAACCATGGAAGCGGAAGTGAATCATAGGGTGGGGGAGGGGGCGAAAATTTTGGGAGCCTTGAAAAATGTGTGGAAGTCGAGAACATTATCTCGGAAAGCAAAAATGGGTATGTTTGAAGGAATAGTGGTTCCAACAATGCTGTATGGTTGCGAGGCGTGGGCTATGGATAGAGTTGTGCGCAGGAGGATGGATGTGCTGGAAATGAGATGTTTGAGGACAATGTGTGGTGTGAGGTGGTTTGATCGAGTAAGTAACGTAAGGGTAAGAGAGATGTGTGGAAATAAAAAGAGCGTGGTTGAGAGAGCAGAAGAGGGTGTTTTGAAATGGTTTGGGCACATGGAGAGAATGAGTGAGGAAAGATTGACCAAGAGGATATATGTGTCGGAGGTGGAGGGAACGAGGAGAAGAGGGAGACCAAATTGGAGGTGGAAAGATGGAGTGAAAAAGATTTTGTGTGATCGGGGCCTGAACATGCAGGAGGGTGAAAGGAGGGCAAGGAATAGAGTGAATTGGAGCGATGTGGTATACAGGGGTTGACGTGCTGTCAGTGGATTGAATCAAGGCATGTGAAGCATCTGGGGTAAACCATGGAAAGCTGTGTAGGTATGTATATTTGCGTGTGTGGACGTGTGTATGTACATGTGTATGGGGGGGGGGTTGGGCCATTTCTTTCGTCTGTTTCCTTGCGCTACCTCGCAAACGCGGGAGACAGCGACAAAGTATAAAAAAAAAAAAAAAAAAAAAAAAAAAAAAAAATATATATATATATATATATATATATATATATATATATATATATATATATATATATATTGTCCCTGGGGATAGGGGAGAAAGAATACTTCCCACGTATTCCCTGCGTGTTGTAGAAGGCGACTAAAAGGGGAGGGAGCGGGAGGCTGGAAATCCTCCCCTCTCGTTTTTTTTTAATTTTCCAAAAGAAGGAACAGAGGGGGGCCAGGTGAGGATATTCCACAAAGGCCCAGTCCTCTGTTCTTAACACTACCTTGCTAGCGCGGGAAATGGCGAATAGTTTAAAAGAAAAGAATATATATATATATATATATTATCCCTGGGGATAGGGGATTAAGGATACTTCCCACGTATTCCCTGCGTGTCGTAGAAGGCGACTAAAAGGGGAGGGAGCGGGGGGCTGGAAATCCTCCCCTCTCGTTTTTTTTTTTTTAATTTTCCAAAAGAAGGAACAGAGGGAGCCAGGTGAGGATATTCCAAAAAAGGCCCAGTCCTCTGTTCTTAACGCTACCTCGCTAATGCGGGAAATGGCGAATAGTTTGAAAGAAAAAGAAAGATATATATATATATATATATATATATATATATATATATATATATATATATATATATATATATATATATATATATATATATTTTTTTTTTGCTTTGTCGCTGTCTCCCGCGTTTGCGAGGTAGCGCAAGGAAACAGACGAAAGAAATGGCCCAACCCACCCCCATACACATGTATATACATACGTCCACACACGCAAATATACATACCTACACAGCTTTCTATGGTTTACCCCAGACGCTTCACATACCCTGATTCAATCCACTGACAGCACGTCAACCCCGGTATACCACATCGATCCAATTCACTCTATTCCTTGCCCTCCTTTCACCCTCCTGCATGTTCAGGCCCCGATCACACAAAATCTTTTTCACTCCATCTTTCCACCTCCAATTTGGTCTCCCACTTCTCCTCGTTCCCTCCATCTCCGACACATATATCCTCTTGGTCAATCTTTCCTCACTCATTCTCTCCATGTGCCCAAACCATTTCAAAACACCCTCTTCTGCTCTCTCAACCACGCTCTTTTTATTTCCACACATCTCTCTTACCCTTACGTTACTTACTCGATCAAACCACCTCACACCACACATTGTCCTCAAACATCTCATTTCCAGCATATCCATCCTCCTGCGCACAACTCTATCCATAGCCCACGCCTCGCAACCATACAACATTGTTGGAACCACTATTCCTTCAAACATACCCATTTTTGCTTTCCGAGATAATGTTCTCGACTTCCACACATTCTTCAAGGCTCCCAGGATTTTCGCCCCCTCCCCCACCCTATGATACACTTCCACTTCCATGGTTCCATCCGCTGCCAGATCCACTCCCAGATATCTAAAACACTTTACTTCCTCCAGTTTTTCTCCATTCAAACTTACCTCCCAATTGACTTGACCCTCAACCCTACTGTACCTAATAACCTTGCTCTTATTCACATTTACTCTTAACTTTCTTCTTTCACACACTTTACCAAACTCAGTCACCAGCTTCTGCAGTTTCTCACATGAATCAGCCACCAGCACTGTATCATCAGCGAACAACAACTGACTCACTTCCCAAGCTCTCTATTCCACAACAGACTTCATACTTGCCCCTCTTTCCAAAACTCTTGCATTCACCTCCCTAACAACCCCATCCATAAACAAATTAAACAACCATGGAGACATCACACACCCCTGCTGCAAACCTACATTTACTGAGAACCAATCACTTTCCTCTCTTTCTACACGTACACATGCCTTACATCCTCGATAAAAACTTTTCACTGCTTCTAACAACTTGCCTCCCACACCATATATCCTTAATACCTTCCACAGAGCATCTCTATCAACTCTATCATATGCCTTCTCCAGATCCATAAATGCTACATACAAATCCATTTGCTTTTCTAAGTATTTCTCATATACATTCTTCAAAGCAAACACCTGATCCACACATCCTCTACCACTTCTGAAACCACACTGCTCTTCCCCAATCTGATGCTCTGTACATGCCTTCACCCTCTCAATCAACACCCTCCCATATAATTTACCACGAATACTCAACAAACTTATACCTCTGTAATTTGAGCACTCACTCTTATCCCCTTTGCCTTTGTACAATGGCACTATGCATGCATTCCGCCAATCCTCAGGCACCTCACCATGAATCATACATACATTAAATATCCTTACCAACCAGTCAACAATACAGTCACCCCCTTTTTTAATAAATTCCACTGCAATACCATCCAAACCTGCTGCCTTGCCGGCTTTCATCTTCCACAAAGCTTTTACTACCTCTTCTCTGTTTACCAAATCATTTTCCCTAACCCTCTCACTTTGCACACCACCTCGACCAAAACACCCTATACCTGCCACTCTATCATCAAACACATTCAACAAACCTTCAAAATACTCACTCCATCTCCTTCTCACATCACCACTACTTGTTATCACCTCCCCATTTGCGCCCTTCACTGAAGTTCCCATTTGTTCCCTTGTCTTACGCACTTTATTTACCTCCTTCCAGAACATCTTTTTATTCTCCCTAAAATTTAATGATACTCTCTCACCCCAACTCTCATTTGCCCTCTTTTTCACCTCTTGCACCTTTCTCTTGACCTCCTGTCTCTTTCTTTTATACATCTCCCACTCAATTGCATTTTTTCCCTGCAAAAATCGTCCAAATGCCTCTCTCTTCTCTTTCACTAATAATCTTACTTCTTCATCCCACCACTCACTACCCTTTCTAATCAACCCACCTCCCACTCTTCTCATGCCACAAGCATCTTCTGTGCAATCCATCACTGATTCCCTAAATACATCCCATTCCTCCCCCACTCCCCTTACTTCCATTGTTCTCACCTTTTTCCTTTCTGTACTCAGTCTCTCCTGGTACTTCCTCACACAAGTCTCCTTCCCAAGCTCACTTACTCTCACCACCCTCTTCACCCCAACATTCACTCTTCTTTTCTGAAAACCTATACAAATCTTCACCTTAGCCTCCACAAGATAATGATCAGACATCCCTCCAGTTGCACCTCTCAGCACATTAACATCCCAAAGTCTCTCTTTCGCGCGCCTGTCAATTAACACGTAATCCAATAACACTCTCTGGCCATCTCTCCTACTTCCATACGTATACTTATGTATATCTCGCTTTTTAAACCAGGTATTCCCAATCACCAGTCCTTTTTCAGCACATAAATCTACAAGCTCTTCATATTTATGTATTCATATACTTATTTATTCATTTTGCTTTGTCGCTGTCTCCCGCATTAGCGAGGTAGCGCAAGGAAACAGACGAAAGAATGGCCCAACCCACCCACATACACATGTATATACATACACATCCACACACGGAAATATATATACCTATACATCTCAATGTATACATATATATACACACACAGACATACATATATACACATGTACACAATTCATACTGTCTGCTTTTATTCATTCCCACCGCCACCCCACCACACATGGAATAACATCCCCCTCCCCCCTCATGTGTGCGAGGTAGCGCTAGGAAACGACAACAAAGGCCCCATTCGTTCACACTCAGACTTTAGCTATCATGTAATAATGCACAGAAACCACAGCTCCCTTTCCACATTGAGGCCCCACACAACTTTCCATGGTTTACCTCCGACGCTTCACATGCCTTGGTTCAATCCACTGACAGCACGTCGACCCCGGTATACCACATCGTTCCAATTCACTCTATTCCTTGCACGCCTTTCACCCTCCTGCATGTTCAGGCCCCGATCACTCAAAATCTTTTTCGCTCCATCTTTCCACCTCCAATTTGGTCTCCCACTTCTCCTCGTTCCCTCCACCTCTGACACATATATCCTCTTGGTCAATCTTTCCTCACTCATTCTCTCCATGTGACCAAACCATTTCAAAACACCCTCTTCTGCTCTCTCAACCACACTCTTTTTATTACCACACATCTCTCTTACCCTTACATTACTTACTCGATCAAACCACCTCACATCACATATTGTCCTCAAACATCTCATTTCCAGCACATCCACCCTCCTCTGCACAACCCTATCCATAGCCCACGCCTCGCAACCATACAACATTGTTGGATCCACTATTCCTTCAAACATACCCATTTTTGCTTTCTGAGATAATGTTCTCGACTTCCACACATTCTTCAAGGCTCCCAGAATTTTCGCCCCCTCCCCCACCCTATGATCCACTTCCGCTTCCATGGTTCCATCCGCTGCCAGATCCACTCCCAGATATCTAAAACACTTCACTTCCTCCAGTTTTTCTCCATTCAAACTTACCTCCCAACTGACTTGACCCTCAACCCTACTGTACCTAATAACCTTACTCTTATTCACATTTACTCTCAACTATCTTCTTTCACACACTTTACCAAACTCAGTCACCAGCTTCTGCAGTTTCTCACATGAATCAGCCACCAGGGCTGTATCATCAGCGAGCAACAACTGACTCACTTCCCCAAGCTATCTCATCCACAACTGACTGCATACTTGCCCCTCTTTCCAAAACTCTTGCATTCACCTCCCTAACAACCCCATCCATAAACAAATTAAACAACCATGGAGACATCACACACCCCTGCCACAAACCTACATTCACTGAGAACCAATCACTTTCCTCTCTTCCTACACGTACACATGCCTTACATCCTCGATAAAAACTTTTCACTGCTTCTAACAACTTGCCTCCCACACCATATATCCTTAATACCTTCCACAGAGCATCTCTATCAACTCTATCATATGCCTTCTCCAGATCCATAAATGCTACATACAAATCCATTTGCTTTTCTAAGTATTTCTCACTTATATTCTTCAAAGCAAACTCCTGATCCACACATCCTCTACCACTTCTGAAACCACACTGCTCTTCCCCAATCTGATGCTCTGTACATGCCTTCACCCTCTCAATCAATACCCTCCCATATAATTTACCAGGAATACTCAACAAACTTATACCTCTGTAATTTGAGCACTCACTCTTATCCCCTTTGCCTTTGTACAATGGCACTATGCAAGCATTCCGCCAATCCTCAGGCACCTCACCATGAATCAACATACATACATTAAATAACCTTACCAACCAGTAAACAATACAGTCACCCCATTTTTTAATAAATTCTACTGCAATACCATCCAAAACCGCAGCCTTGCCGGCAGTTGAGGGAATAATTGGTATACATGGGGTGTTCAGTGTTGTAAATGAAAATGGTGAAAAGCTTGTAGATTTATTTGCTGAAAAAGGACTGGTGATTGGGAATACCTGATTTCAAAAGAGAGATATACATAAGTATACGTATGTAAGTAGGAGAGACGGCCAGAGAGCGTTATTGGATTACGTGTTAATTGGTAGGCGCGCGAGAGAGACTCCTGGATGTTAATGTGCTGAGAGGGGCAACTGGAGGGATGTCTGATCATTATCTTGCGGAGGCGAAGGTGAAGATTTGTAGAGGTTTTCAGAAAAGAAGAGAGAATGTTGGGGTGAAGAGAGTGGTGAGAGTAAGTGAGCTTGGGAAGGAGACTTGTGTGAGGAAGTACCAGGAGAGACTGAATACAGAATGGAAAAAGGTGAGAACAAAGGAGGTAAGAGGAGTGGGGGAGGAATGGGATGTATTAAGGAAGCAGCGATGGCTTGCGCAAAAGATGCTTGTGGCATGAGAAGGGTGGGAGGTGGGCAGATTAGAAAGGGTAGTGAGTGGTGGGATGAAGAAGTAAGATTATTAGTGAAAGAGAAGAGAGAGGCATTTGGACGATTCTTGCAGGGAAATAATGCAAATGAGTGGGAGATGTATAAAAGAACGAGGCAGGAGGTCAAGAGAAAGGTGCAAGAGGTGAAAAAGAGGGCAAATGAGAGTTGGGGTGAGAGAGTATCATTAAATTTTAGGGAGAATAAAAAGATGTTCTGGAAGGAGGTAAATAAAGTGCGTAAGACAAGGGAACAAATGGGAACTTCAGTGAAGGGGGCTAATGGGGAGGTGATAACAAGTAGTGGTGATGTGAGAAGGAGATGGAGTGAGTATTTTGAAGGTTTGTTGAATGTGTTTGATGATAGAGTGGCAGATATAGGGTGTTTTGGTCGAGGTGGTGTGCAAAGTGAGAGGGTTAGGGAAAATGATTTGGTAAACAGAGAAGAGGTAGATGAAAGCCGGCAAGGCAGCAGGTGTGGATGGTATTGCAGTGGAATGGGGTGACTGTATTGTTGACTGGTTGGTAAGGTTATTTAATGTATGTATGATTCATGGTGAGGTGCCTGAGGATTGGCGGAATGCTTGCATAGTTCCATTGTACAAAGGCAAAGGGGATAAGAGTGATTGCTCAAATTACAGAGGTATAAGTTTGTTGAGTATTCCTGGTAAATTATATGGGAGGGTATTGATTGAGAGGGTGAAGGCATGTACAGGGCATCAGATTGGGAAAGAGCAGTGTGGTTTCAGAAGTGGTAGAGGATGTGTGGATCAGGTGTTTGCTTTGAAGAATGTATGCGAGAAATACTTAGAAAAGCAAATGGATTTGTATGTAGCTTTTATGGATCTGGAGAAGGCATATGATAGAGTTGATAGAGATGCTCTGTGGAAGGTACTAAGAATATAAGGTGTGGGAGGCAAGTTGTTAGAAGCAGTGAAAAGTTTTTATCGAGGATGTAAGGCATGTGTACGTGTAGGAAGAGAGGAAAGTGATTGGTTCTCAGTGAACGTAGGTTTGCAGCAGGGGTGTGTGATGTCTCCATGGTTGTTTAATTTGTTTATGGATGGGGTTGTTAGGGAGGTGAATGCAAGAGTTTTGGAAAGAGGGGCAAGTATGAAGTCTGTTGGGGATGAGAGAGCTTGGGAAGTGAGTCAGTTGTTGTTTGCTGATGATACAGTGCTGGTGGCTAATTCATGTGAGAAACTGCAGAAGCTGGTGACTGAGTTTGGTAAAGTGTGTGAAAGAAGAAAGTTAAGAGTAAATGTGAATAAGAGCAAGGTTATTAAAGTACAGTAGGGTTGAGGGTCAAGTCAATTGGGAGGTAAGTTTGAATGGAAAAAAACTGGAGGATGTAAAGTGCTTTAGATATCTGGGAGTGAGTGGATCTGGCAGCGGATGGAACCATGGAAGCAGAAGTGTATCATAGGGTGGGGGAGGGGGCGAAAATCCTGGGAGCCTTGAAGAATGTGTGGAAGTCGAGAACATTATCTCCGAAAGCAAAAATGGGTATATTTGAAGGAATAGTGGTTCCAACAATCTTGTATGGTTGCGAGGCGTGGGCTATGGATAGAGTTGTGTGCAGGAGGGTGGATGTGCTGGAAATGAGATGTTTGAGGACAATATGTGGTGTGAGGTGGTTTGATCGAGTAAGTAATGTAAGGGTAAGAGAGATGTGTGGAAATAAAAAGAGCATGGTTGAGAGAGCAGAAGAGGGTGTTTTGAAATGGTTTGGGCACATGGAGAGAATGAGTGAGGAAAGTTTGACCAAGAGGATATATGTGTCTGGAGGTGGAGGGAACAAGGAAAAGTGGGAGACCAAATTGGAGGTGGAAAGATGGAGTGAAAAAGATTTTGAGTGATCAGGGGCCTGAACATGCAGGAGGGTGAAATGAGGGCAAGGAATAGAGTGAATTGGATCGATGTGGTATACCGCGGTCGACGTGCTGTCAATGGATTGAATCAGGGCATGTGAAGCGTCTGGGGTAAACCATGGAAAGTTCTGTGGGGCCTGGATGTGGAAAGGGAGCTGTGGTTTCGAGCATTATTACTTGACAGCTAGAGACTGAGTGTGAACGAATGGGGCCTTTGTTGTCTTTTCCAAGCGCTACCTCGCACACGAGGGGGGAGGGGGATGTTATTCCATGTGTGGCAAGGTGGCGATGGGAATAAATAAAGGCAGACAGTATGAATTATGTACATGTGTATATATGTATATGTCTGTGTGTGTATATATATGTGTACATTGAGATGTATAGGTATGTATATTTGCGTGTGTGGACGTGTATGTATATACATGTGTATGGGGGTGGGTTGGGCCATTTCTTTCGTCTGTTTCCTTGCGCTACCTCGCAAACGCGGGAGACAGCGACAAAGCAAAATAAATAAAATAAATATCTTGTGTGTACTCCTGAAACGGTCATCTCATATACACTACAAATATATGTATTACCCAAAGCTAAGCCAGGAACCCCTTTAACAACCAACCCCAAAGAAAGGATGAATAGCTGGATTGCCTGTGAGGTGAATATCCTGCCAAAGAATCAGCCAAGGTAGGCTTGTGCATGATTCATAGCCTGCAATACAATTTTTTTTCCTCTTGCACCAACTAAAATATTTAGAGGTCATATAAATGTCCAAAAGGACTGACATCTGCTGTCCTACAACCATGGTAATCTCTCTTCTATCCAAAGTCACTTAACTGATATGTACTTGGCAAATCACCTTTTTGTCCTCAAAATGAGTTTCCTCTGCCTCTGCTAGTAAAGCCATAGCCATGTCCCTGGCCAGTAAAACCTCTGACCTTGTCTTTCTCTCTGCTTGAACCTTAACATAAACAGAGCCAAAAACTTCAACCAAAAGAAGGCTCTGATTCCATCTGCAAAATACCAAGGGTAAAGATGCTCCACAAAATGTATTCCCTGTAAATCTACTATTCTGTTTAGGCTTCAACTCAGGTTGCAGTCTGAGTATATAAGGGCCTGCCCAAAATCTTTCTTTACATTCCTAAGCTTATGAACTACAACCTCAGGAAAAGTCTCACTGGGAAAGGTAAAGAATCTATCCTGAGATTTGTATATCATCCTGGTATTATATGAGCACCTTCTCTCTCCATGTGACATATCTCTGGCCTTCCTATCTTAGGGATTTGGGAGAAAGATCTCTAAAGCATTTGAAAAAATGTGGTATGTCTTTACTTTCTTAACTTCCTATCTTTGGCTTCTGCTTCTCTCCATTCCCAAATGCACAGCTTCCTCTCCAATCATTTCTTTGCAGCAGGCTGATGAAATGATTTTCCCCTCCGAACCAATCAGGCATTGCTCCTTTGAGTTTTGACCCATTGCCTACACTCCTCCCCTCATAAATGATCTCTTATCCACCTCTGATCCTATTCATCCTAATGATGCTTTACATACTTTAACACACTTTCCCTCCCCTCCTCCTTTTAACACTCATTCTCTTTTTTTGTATTAAAAATAATTCCTTTACAAATTCAGACCTGTGAAACACTTAGGACGGGGGATACAGTAACCTGATTAAGTTCAAATGTGCTAAAATAAAAAAAAAGTCTCCCTATTTGTTATGTCTTTCTAAATGTCACTCATTTCCCTTTGCTCAATTTCAGAACACCACAATTCAACTTTGCAATGACATAAACTTGTTCAACTGCCCAATTCTCTCCCCACATAAGACACATACACTATGTAACTTCACTTTATGACCTGTGGTCCAGCACTGCAGGAACAACATAAAGATAGATGGGACTCCTGAGGAAGGAACTAAGTAACTAAGTCCAAAGGGCACATCAAGATGGAAAGAACTGGATGGAGTGAAAGAGGCTTTATGGTAATGATGCCTAAACGTTCAAGAGGGTGAGACATGCATGGAATAGATGCACTATCAATGGGCTGAACCAGGGCATTTGAAGCAGTAAAGGAAACCACGGACTAACTTGTGGGGCTTAGCTGTGGATGGTAGGATCTGGATTCAGTGTTTCATACATGACAGCTATACAGTGAACATGTGCAAACAAGGCTGTGGTTTGTCTGTTCCTGACACAAACTTGGTAAAGTGGGAGAACGGTTGCAAAAGAGCCCATAACTTGGTAAAGTGGGTGAACAGCTGCGAATGAGCATATTATTCATCTGTTCCTGATATTATATCTCTGTCACAGGTGGTGACAAGTATAAAATATAAATTCATTAATATAATTTTTCTTTTTCATCCCTAATGATGGGGAGAAAGAAGACAACCTATGTATCTCCTGCATATCATAAAAGGTGAATGAAAGGGGCAGGAGCAAGGAAGCAGGAAATCCTCCATTTCTGTATCATTACTTTCTAAAAGAAGGAACAATGGAAGGAGCCTAGCTATGCTACCCTGCCACGTTTGGAAATAGCAAACACACATGAAAGTGAGAGCTATATCATTAAAAGTGAGCAGGGGGCTAAAAATCCTTGCCTCCTGTTTTACTTTCCAGAAGAAGGAACAGAGAAGGGGAACAAGTGAGGATTTTTCCCTCTAAGGCAAAGTCATCTGTTCTTGATGTTACCTCAACTAATGGGGGAATGGCAAATGCATATGAAAAATGAAGATTATAACTAATACTATCATTTTCATTATTTTCATCATTAGTAGTATCATTATCATTTTCATTATGTAACACTAGAACCCCTCATATGGGTCTCCTGCAGCTTTAAAGCTGTACTTAATGCAAAAGTAGAGCAAGGGGGATCTACAAGGGCTAGATGGTCTTCTGCAATGCAATACTCTCTTCTGTCTGTTGAAGAAACAGTCATGTCGGAAGTGAATTGGCAATCAGTGTGTCACCACTTGAGGTGGAGTACATTCATACCAAATATGGTATGATTGAATCTTCAGTATGCATAATATTACCTTAAGGATTCAGCTGATCCGCCAAAGTTTTCAGTACAAAAAATGGGTTCCTTAGTCTAACTAACTGGACATTCACTATGTATGACAAAATAATCAAAACATTACTTTCAGTATGCATATGTTTAAAGTGTATCAGATTACTTACCACTTAGACTGTTTTTTAATATAAAGACTAATTCTTCTTTTAAGAATTCATGACTCTTTAAGGCAAGGATGAGTGGACACTGGGAACGATCTTGTGGTGCCACACGATTAGTTAAGTGCCAAAACAAGAGTCTCAAAAGCCTGAAAGCTTCAACTAAAGTGGGTACATCATCTGTAGTATGCAGAAGTGTCAAACATGAATTCAGCAGTGACTGATGACCAATAACTTTCTTACATCCATCAGATTGGCAGCACAAGTTGGCAACCACACCCACCACAACTTCCTGCATGAAAAAAATATTATGCACTATATAAGAAATTAAAATCTAATTCATATATTCATAAAATTCTATTTCATATCTTATTCATACTTATGCAAGGACCTCTTTCTAAGAGAGAGTCCTAGTGTTACTCAGGACCTCTTTCCAAAGCCTCTTGCAGCCCAAGGCTGCACCACTTCCATAGCAAGGAAATATGAACTCCTATGGAGTGAAAAGTTCTTCAATAAGACTGTACTCCCAATGATACAGTGTTGTCCAAATGGTGAGTTTTCACTCAGCATAATCTCAAACAGAAGTGTGGTAAACTCTTTCATAGAACTTGTCTGTACATGCAGAGCTTCTCATATCTCTATGATTATATTTCTATGTAGCACTTATCATACATCATTTAAATCTATGAAAATATGGAAAATTTCTCTCCACCAGTTTCATCCATAACCATAAGATATATTCTCTAAGAATATATGGTTCTGGGTCTTCCTACCCTCATAATTCAGAAAGCAGACACAAGTGTTTGCCTCTCCTTTGTGAACAGCCCTAAGTACTCATACTCACAACTGCCCTCATTTAATGGTTCTACCCATGGCCAATTACCAACACAACTGGGCTTACATCACTGACCCCCTTCCTACTAGCAGCTGTTAACAGTCTTTCCATGCATTAGGATCCTTCTTTCTTCATTTATGATTTTGTTAGTGAACATAGTGAACATATAGGCAGGTGTGTGGTAAGCAGAAGCTATGGTTGAACTGGAGCGATGTGGTATCCAGAGGGCAACACACTGTCAATATCCTGAACAAGGAATTGGAGGGCTGGGGAGGTAATTCAGTTACTGTTTAGTGATGACATTGTGCTGGTGGGAGATTCAAGTGAGAAAATACAGGGATTGGATTCTGAGTTTGGGAGAGCATGTCAAAGGAAAAAGTTGACAGTAAATGTAAATGAAAGCAATGTATTGGAGAAAGACATGTCAAATGGAGTGTGAGTTTGAATGGAGAAAACTTGGAGAAAGTTAATGTTTTACATACCTAAGAGAGGACATGGGAGCATATGGAAACATGGGAAGAGAAGTGAGTCATAAGGTGGGTAATGGGGCAAAGGTCCTGGGTACATTGATGGATGTGTGGAAATAGAGGGCACTACCTGGAAGAGCAAAAGTTGACATGTTTGAAGATACAATGGTCCTGTCGGTGTTGTATGGATGTGTATTGTGGGCTCTACAAGAGAATGTCTGGATGAGGGTAAATGAGTTGCAAATGAAATGTTAAGGACAAATATATGGTGTAAGGAAGCTTGACTAAGTAATGATAGGGTAAGAGAAAGAGGTGTGATAATAAGAAAAGCATGGTTGAGAGAGCTGAAAAGGGTGTGTTGAAATGCTTTGAACATATGGATAGAATAAGAAAGGAAACGTCGACAAAGAGGATGCATGTGTCAGAAGTGGAAGGCACAAGTACAAGGGGGGAAACCAAATTAGAGAAGGGAGCATGGAGTGGTGAAGGTTTTGAGTGCTCAGGGCCTGAACATGCAGTCGGGTATGCAGCCTGCATACGACAGAGTGAACTGCAGTGATGTGGTGTACATGGGGCAATGTTCAGTCAATGGAACCAAAAAGGGCATATGAAGTGGTCAGGGGAAACTATGTAGGGTCTGCAGAGACTGAATGTGGATATAAGTTGTGGTTTCAGTGGAATACACATGACAACTAGAGAGTGGATATGAGTGAATGAGGCTACTTCTTTGTCTATTCCTGGTGCTACCTAATTAACGTAGGGAATGGAGAAAAAAATATAAACAAATATATACATATATCATACTGTATTCATTATACTAACCGCCGTCTCCCACATTAGTGAGGTAGCGCAAAGAAACGAACGAGGAATGGGCCAGCCCACCCACATATACATGTATATACATAAATGCCCACACACGCACATATACATACATATTCATTTCAACATATACATACATACACATACACAGACATATACATATATACACAGTACATATCCATACTTGCTGCCTTCATCCATTCCCGTTGCCACCCTGCCACACACAAAACAGCATTTTTATTTATTTTTTATTCATTTTGCTTTGTCGCTGTCTCCTGCGTTAGCGAGGTAGCGCAAGGAAACAGACGAAAGAATGGCCCAACCCGCCCACATACACATGTATATACATACACGTCCACACACGCAAATATACATACCTATACATCTCAATGTACACATATATATACACACACAGACACATACATATATACACATGTACATAATTCATACTGTCTGCCTTTATTTGTTCCTATTGCCACCTCGCCACACATGGAATAACACCCCCCCTCCCCCCTCATGTGTGCAAGGTAGCGCTAGGAAAAGACAACAAAGGCCCCATTCGTTCACACTCAGTCTCTAGCTGTCATGTAATAATGCACCGAAACCACAGCTCCCTTTCTACATCCAGGCCCCACACAACTTTCCATGGTTTACCCCAGACGCTTCACATGCCCTGGTTCAATCCATTGACAGCACGTCGACCCTGGTATACCACATCGTTCCAATTCACTCTATTCCTTGCACGCCTTTCACCCTCCTGCATGTTCAGGCCCCGATCACTCAAAATCTTTTTCACTCCATCTTTCCACCTCCAATTTGGTGTCCCACTTCTCCTCGTTCCCTCCACCTCTGACACATATATCCTCTTGGTCAATCTTTCCTCACTCATTCTCTCCATGTGACCAAACCATTTCAAAACACCCTCTTCTGCTCTCTCAACCACACTCTTTTTGTTACCACACATCTCTCTTACCCTATTATTACTTACTCGATCAAACCACCTCACACCCCATATTGTCCTCAAACATCTCATTTCCAGCACATCCACCCTCCTCCGTATTAGCAAGGTACCTTTAAGAACAAACGACTGGGCCTTTGAGGGACTATCCTCACCTGGCCCCCTTCTCTGTTCCTTCTTTTGGAAAATAGAAAAAACAAAGAGAGAGGGGAGAATTTCCAGCCCCCTACTCCCTCACCTTTTAGTCACCTTCTATGATACACAAGGAATAAGTGGGAAGTACTGTTTCTCCCCTATCCCCAGGGTTCTTAAGGTTCTTAACCTTTTTATAAATGTGGATCACTTAGAGACACCTGCTCTATCTGTGGACCACCTTAAGCACATATCCAATATTAAACTGGGTCTGAAATCGCTATCAAGAACAAATAATAATTCCGAAACCCCTACTAGATATAGTAATGATGGTAGGATTTATTCCTTCATCTATTTACTTAACCCTCCATGTATTTCAACCTTCCATGGACCACAGGTTAAGAACTATTGGTCTAGACGCTACATTAAAAGATGCATAACCTGTAAGAAAGTACAAGTTAGATAAATAATTTCTCCATATTTTTTGAATGATTGTTTAGCCCTTGTAAGATTATACTGGATCTATAATACATCTTTAGAAACAGCCATTCTTCCAGGCACCTGTAACATACAAGGCACCTAATTTCCTTTGTCAACTTGTCATCGACTTTGTCCAAGTGCAGTGAATCATGTTACTCTGTCACTTTACTGTCACTAGGTTCAGAGTCACAACACCTCTGATGAAGACAACACATTTCAAATAAGTTTGACTACTGATTATATTTACTTACAGTGAGCCTGGGTGCACGAGACTGGGTAATAATATCCTTAGCCAGTTGGAGAATGTCCATAACATCCAAACTCAAAAGATAATACACAACATCTGGCTCTGCAGTCATGTCCCATAACTGACAGGCTGCATTTTCTACATCTTCTGCCAACTCTAGTATGCTGTCTGCTTTTTCTGTTTCAACTATTCCTGGCAGCTGAGGAAGGGTCATAAAATAAATAAAATTAATCATTCATTCATTCCAATCATATAAGTACCACTAGAAAATGTTTTAGCACAAGAGCATTGTGCCCCTAACAAAAGCTCATCTTAAAGACAGTAATCCTGGCCTAGTCAACTATGTTATCCCACATTATGACTTTCCATTTCCCCTTAATTTTTATAGTATCTATTCTAAATAATTTTTGCCTCATTCCTGCAACACTGATTCTCTTTAAAAAAAAAATACCATACCTCCCCCATCTTTGTTATATCCAGCTAAACCCATACCCAAAACTCCATATTCACTTCTCAGAAACTCAGTCACAAGTGCTCTGACTTGATGTGCCTTTTTACTGTTATAAAGTCATCTGTAACTTCCTTGGTGTCACCCTACTGCTAACTTGTATATGTTAAGCTCTGCTGCAATTGTAAACAAACGATAGTAAGTAACCTTAGGTGTAAAACTGACAAGATGGGCAGAGATTATGATCATTCCTTGTTCTACTGCAAAAGTAAGAGGTAACTCTGCACTTACTTCTTTCAAATCATTCACTAACATGCAGACACACTGGAAACATGTCTGCTCTGAACAATTACTCTAAATGCTAGAACTGACAAGCTAGGAGTGTTAAAAGTGAATATCAAAAGGTATGGAGATGTTATATCATCAAAACTGTATTATCAAGCTGCAGAGTCATTCACAATGATGATAGAATCATTAATGATTGTAAATCAAAGTAAATAATATTTGGTACTGCATTAATTATTGAAAAAAATTCCAATTCATAAGTACAACAGTGCCCTGTTGAATGTCTAAAGCCCAAGTCCTCACCTTAAAAGGCTCCTGCCTTATGATCTTACCTACTACTTCTACCTCATGTTTCTACCTAATGCTCCTACCTACCGATTCTATCTATTGCTCCTAACAGTTTGCCAAAGGGCAAGGCTAGCACATAGCGCTCACCACAAGGAAATTGTCACATAATCGAGCACCTAATAATTAATCAAAAACAATCAAATAAACGTTTAACTCATTTATTAAGGTATGCTAAGCATTTTCTAGGGCTGATGGGAAACATCAGCCCTACATTAAATAATATGGAAGAGGGTAGAAATGTTGGAAACGAAATGCCTGAGGACAACATGTAATGTGAGGAGGTTTGGTCACATAAGAAATGATAGGATAAGAGAGAGGTGTGGTAGTTAGAGTATGCTCAAAAGTTATGAATGTCTAGAGAAGGTGAGTAAGGAGAGGCTGATTAAAATGGTATGAGTATAACAACTGGTGGAAAAAAGGAGAACACCAAGGATGAAGTGAGAGATGCCGTGTGATCGGGACCTGAACATGCAAGATGGTGTTAGGTGTGCATGGGATAGAGCAAATTGGTATACAAGGGGTGATGTGTGGTCAATGGGCTGAGTCAGGCCATATGAAGCAGTCAGGGAAAGCTACAAAAAGGTTTGCAGGACTTGATTGAGGACATGGAGCTCTGGTTTTGGTGTATTATATATGAGAGATAAAGAGTCGACATGAACAAATGAGGCTGATCTTCATCTATTTTTGATACTATCTCACTACCTGGGAAACAGCAAACAAGTATGAAAAAAAGCTTGAATAAACAATCATGTCCTTTTATGGTTTGTTATGGTTAATATTATTGTTTTACCTCTTCTTCAGTATTTCCCATTCTGAAATTATGACTGGAAGTTTCTGGACACTTGCTGGTAATGTCTTCAGTGGTTTTTTCATTTCTCAAATACTGTGGGAGAGCCTAAAACAAGGAAAACATTATATATCCACACAATAGTTTTCTGCCACATTTAAACTCCATTTTTTCAGCAAGGAATTCTTAGCCTTTATTGCACAAATGTTTATACATGATTCTCATCAACAACCAAAGCTCATTAACACTTTTATCAAGGAAAGACTTATATAAGTAAAGAAAAATAAAAACAGCAGCCTAAAACTAACCTGTGTAATTGTAAGAAGGGTATTCAAAATCCAGCGATGAGTGTATGTTGTGCTTCCAATGGCATCACCACGCAACAAAGCACATTCTGCTTCATCCAGTTCAAATGGAAGAGAAGGGTTCACTGTGTCCTGTGAAACAAGTCCTTAAAATAACAATAATAATGTGATTCTATCTCTATGCATGCCTTTGCTTATAAAATAATAGCCTCTACAAACATTCTTAAAATTGATTATCTCCTTACCTACAAGTATCCAAGATCTAACATCAATGATCCAAACTTCTGATTAAGCTCTCTACATGTTGGTTTGGCTATCACTGAAATGAAGCACTACCAGTTGGTTGTATATTAAATATGCAGCATTTAAAGTCAGCAGACCCCTATGAGTATCTGGAACAATACCTGCTCAAAGAAGAGTTAAAAAGTTTTACTCTCAAAATAGATAGTATCCATAAGGATTCACCCTCTTTAATGATCACAGATCATTCATTGGCCACCCAGGGTCAAGTGCATAGGTTTGAATCCTGGATGTGGCAGTCAGTCCACAATCAATCCAGCTGGTCACCCATCCTCAGAGGATTGGCTGATGAAATGGGTACCTGGCCTTGATTAGGACCTTAGGTGCCCATGCCGTCTCAGCTTTAAAAAATGAAAATTTTTTTTTTTTTTTTTTTTTTTTTTTTTTATACTTTGTCGCTGTCTCCCGCGTTTGCGAGGTAGCGCAAGGAAACAGACGAAAGAAATGGCCCAACCCCCCCCCCCCCATACACATGTACATACACACGTCCACACACGCAAATATACATACCTACACAGCTTTCCATGGTTTACCCCAGACGCTTCACATGCCTTGATTCAATCCACTGACAGCACGTCAACCCCTGTATACCACATGGCTCCAATTCACTCTATTCCTTGCCCTCCTTTCACCCTCCTGCATGTTCAGGCCCCGATCACACAAAATCTTTTTCACTCCATCTTTCCACCTCCAATTTGGTCTCCCTCTTCTCCTCGTTCCCTCCACCTCCGACACATATATCCTCTTGGTCAATCTTTCCTCACTCATTCTCTCCATGTGCCCAAACCATTTCAAAACACCCTCTTCTGCTCTCTCAACCACGCTCTTTTTATTTCCACACATCTCTCTTACCCTTACGTTACTTACTCGATCAAACCACCTCACACCACACATTGTCCTCAAACATCTCATTTCCAGCACATCCATCCTCCTGCGCACATCTCTATCCATAGCCCACGCCTCGCAACCATACAACATTGTTGGAACCACTATTCCTTCAAACATACCCATTTTTGCTTTCCGAGATAATGTTCTCGACTTCCACACATTTTTCAAGGCTCCCAAAATTTTCGCCCCCTCCCCCACCCTATGATCCACTTCCGCTTCCATGGTTCCATCCGCTGCCAGATCCACTCCCAGATATCTAAAACACTTCACTTCCTCCAGTTTTTCTCCATTCAAACTCACCTCCCAATTGACTTGACCCTCACCCCTACTGTACCTAATAACCTTGCTCTTATTCCCATTTACTCTTAACTTTCTTCTTCCACACACTTTACCAAACTCAGTCACCAGCTTCTGCAGTTTCTCACATGAATCAGCCACCAGTGCTGTATCATCAGCGAACAACAACTGACTCACTTCCCAAGCTCTCTCATCCCCAACAGACTTCATACTTGCCCCTCTTTCCAGGACTCTTGCATTTACCTCCCTAACAACCCCATCCATAAACAAATTAAACAACCATGGAGACATCACACACCCCTGCCGCAAACCTACATTTACTGAGAACCAATCACTTTCCTCTCTTCCTACACGTACACATGCCTTACATCCTCGATAAAAACTTTTCACTGCTTCTAACAACTTGCCTCCCACACCATAAATTCTTAATACCTTCCACAGAGCATCTCTATCAACTCTATCATATGCCTTCTCCAGATCCATAAATGCTACATACAAATCCATTTGCTTTTCTAAGTATTTCTCACATACATTCTTCAAAGCAAACACCTGATCCACACATCCTCTACCACTTCTGAAACCGCACTGCTCTTCCCCAATCTGATGCTCTGTACATGCCTTCACCCTCTCAATCAATACCCTCCCATATAATTTACCAGGAATACTCAACAAACTTATACCTCTGTAATTTGAGCACTCACTCTTATCCCCTTTGCCTTTGTACAATGGCACTATGCACGCATTCCGCCAATCCTCAGGCACCTCACCATGAGTCATACATACATTAAATAACCTTACCAACCAGTCAACAATACAGTCACCCCCTTTTTTAATAAATTCCACTGCAATACCACAGCAACCTGTCCATTTATATGACATCAAGGCATGGTAAGGTACAGTCAAGTGACTAGCCACCACAATAAATCAATGATAACTAGAGTCTGTGTTTTGTGAGTGTTACTGTTAGGAATCAATATACAGGTACACCATGGAATTTCTGGCTACTGATGGTTTGGCACCTCCTGTAGTCCGGCCAAAATTACGTGAGGGAACTTGAAATTACTGTGGCCACTAGACTAGTTTACTGGGCGGCCACATGTGGTATTGTGTGTAGGGCATGCTTATTTACATTCCTTACACTGCACTTGTTGGTGGTGATACTGCAATTCCGTGAGATTCTTAGCTTCTTTTGCTTACATTTAACCTTAGCTATGGCTTCTAAGACATATGAGAGTGTTAGTCATGGTGTCAAACGTAAACACCAGTCCATATCGATCCAAGATAAAGTAGAACTGTTGGAAAAAATGGACCGTGGTGTTTCAGTGCGTAAGCTGTGTGACATCTACAGCATTGGTTCATCAATTGTGTATGATATCAAGAAGGAAAGGGAGAAAATATTGAAATTCTATGCAGAAAGCAATTCCAAGAAGCAAATGACAATCAGAAAAACTATGAAAGATGGAAAGAGTACTGAGCATGATCGAGTGATGATGGAATGGTTTCGACACCATCAGAGTGATGGAGTGGACTTGTCAGGTAGCATGATAATGGACAAAGTTAAGTTGTTCCATAAAGAACTTACAGTACAACATGAGCGTTACTATAGTGAAGAAAGGCCTCAAAGATTCAAGAAGCGTCATGGAATTTCCATGAATAAATTGTGCAGAGAAAAGCGGTCTGCAAACCACAAAGGAGCTGCTGAGTATGTAGACGAATTTGCAATATTCGTAGCTGACGAGCACCTCAGTCCTGAGCAGGTGTATAATGCAGACGAAACTGCATTATTCTGGCGATGCACACCTAGAAAAACACTAACAGAAGACAAAGAAGACCCAACAGGATTCAAACAATCTAAGGACAGACTTACCATCTTAGGTGCTCAAACATTTAAATTTAAATTTCCAGCAGTCCATGGTATACTTTAGACACATGGGAGATGTATAATTAGTGGGTTAGAGGGGTTCTGATGAATTATCATTACATGACCACAGTTGGTCCGGCAAAATGGTTTATCTGGCAAGGCCTTGGAACCAAGAATGCCAGAAAATCAGTGGTGTACCTGTATTTTCTTTTTTAAGGAAAGGCTCTGTCTACAGCAGAAAAATTACTTTCCATCCTTCAAAACTTTCTCACCTATACATATAACACTATGAACCTCAGAGAGAATATTCAGGTGAAGGAAGAGTAACCTGAAGAAAAACTTAAAGAAAATTATTAAAGGACCTACCCTTCATGGTAACTGCCCCTAATCAGGACCATTCTTCTCTAAAGGTGGCTTAACCAAAGCTACACATGAAAGGTTAATAAAATATGAATAGATAATGTCAAAAGAGGTTGCTTGACAAGTGCCAAGGAATTTTCTTATCAATCTCCTCCACTAAGAGATCACTTACCCCAAGAAGGAACCGATTTTCCTTACAATAAAGAAGCCAAAATAAACATATATAAATACTCTCATATATGTTGTGTAAATAAAAAGTTTTCTGTGCCTGTATCACAATGGATTCTTTTCTAAGTCTAACCACTCCTTATTACCTAAAAACTCTGGCTTTAGATTAGGTTTAACTATGAAAAATGATGTTCACACTACAGTAAAATCTCTTAAAGACAACACATCAATTTCACAAACTCTTCCACATTTACCCAAAGCTACAAGAAAACTAATTTCACATGAAGATACAACAGAACATTACTGCCCATAAATGAACAGATTACAAAAGATTCAGGACTTTCAGTAAATCCCTTTTGGGCCAAGATGATAAAGGTGCAAGTGTCCTTGGGGAAAAGCATATCAACAATCTACTACATCAAAGGCAAGAAACATCAATTTTAAATCCCATGGCTATGGGCTCCAGCAAAACAGCCTCATATGAAGCAATAATGTTACTAACTCCATTCCTGTCACATATGAGACCTGAAATAACTCTAAACTTACTGATGACATTTCAAGAGTTTTTTCCAGGACTAAAAAAAGTCTCTGAGCAGAAGAATGAAAAATATGTACAGGATAATGTGTTAAGAGATGAGTCAGGGTCTACCCTTTTAATTTCCAAACATGTAAGATGACTTTTCTAAAGCCATGACAAACCCCATCTTAACATAAAAAATCCCCAACTCTCACCTAACTACTTTCCAATATTTCTTTCACAACCAGCGGCTAAAAAACACTTGAAAACTGTGCCTTTTTCCCTAAAGGGCCTTCTTTTGTTAGAACAGAGCCTTTAATCTTCAGTGAATTCCTAAATTCCTACTTAGGATTATTTAAAAATGTTCTCTTCGTGTGTTCATAGACTGCTTAACATCCTCTCCCTAACCTCTTAAAATATGTTCTCAAATGAAAATTATCTTGTTAACTGGTATAGGCATACCTTAAAATCTAAAGCTTTTTAGTTTGTATCACCAGGAAAGAGGGAAATACAGAAGGAAGAATAAGTTCTAACTGTTCTATCCTTCTTGGAGAAGCCAAAGCTTCCATCCTGCACTTCTTTATTAACTGTAGGCTAAAACTAAATGCTTCCTTACATCCATCTTGTTTGAAAAGGATCATACTTTCCAAAGATATATATAGATGTCATGTCACTTGCAACTCTAACAAGCCTGCAGAAGACTCCTTTCCTCTCTCAGTTACCCATGGCTGGATGACAACATTTGCACACCCTAAGAAGAGGTTGAATATGTTTTTATAAGTTTTCAAATTCCCCATCTTTACTTAAATATGCCCAAACCTTCTAGAGGTATGTACAGATGCCAGCAGAAAAATCCTTAAGGTTTCAGGTACTCAATGATCACAATGGTGGAAAGATACAAATGCACACTCCCAAGTAATCCCACACTGCTGATTTGGTGTAAGTTGATGAGATTACGTGAAGCTGGAAGACAGTGATTTCCAATAATCTCAATTGGACTTATGAGGAAGCCATAAAGGCCATAAACACCGTGATTCTCAATGTACTATTATGGGAAACTCAATCTTGAAGGAAAGCAAAGGAAAATGGGCGTTGGGGTGGTGAGTACATGCTAGGTGTGAAAACAGCCAAAATGCACCAAGATTTTTATGCCTTGTGTCATTATTTGCTGGGTTTAAATGGGTGTGGCTATTAAATGGCTCATGTTTTTATATTTCAAATTTCTTTAAATCTGTCCATCCTTGTTAGACCATTGTTTTTTTTCTAATTTTTTCCCTTGGTTTCCTTGGCTAGCACAAAAAATGTTACTGGCATACTTATAAATAATAAACTTTCCTATCAAGTTCAGCTTAACAGACTGCTCATAAAAGGACTGAATTTCCTCACCCTAGATAAAGACCTCAACTTTCATTAAGTGTTAAAAAATGGTCCACAAAACAAAAAGGGCTTTCCCTCCTCATGATCTGCTCATTCTTCACAAATGCAAACTGTGGCAGGAGATACCATTTAAATAGCATAATTGCATACTTGAGGGCAGTCAAACACTCAAGAAAAATAGAATATTTCTCAGGAAGAAGAGATGATTTATATATATGTGTGCAAATGCCATGGAAAGTACAGTCGAGAGAGGCTTGTCAACAAAAATAAACCCTATCTAGCATGCTACAAAATACAGCTGAAGCAAAAGCTATCTCTAAATTCTTTTGGCCTTCAACCTTGAGCAGAAACTATTGTAAGATTCCATCTTCTAACTCCAGCAGTACTTGAAAGTTTAAGGACCTATAGTATCAAACAAAGATCTGCCAGAAGGAGTCTTCTGCTTTACTATGCTGGCTCTATCTACTGTGTGCAGGTGAGGAAAATTACATTATTTTACTGTCCTCCAAAAACTCCCATGTACAACCAAGCTCTGATGAAGTTCTATAAGGACCAGTCCCATGAAGAATCACAAAGATTCTCCTTTGGGTAGACACCCTCCAACTCAGTTCCCTAGAGTACCAACAGTTCAGAAGAAGGGCCATGGGAACCTTCAGCTGCAAGGCCTGTCTTTGCTTCCCCTACTACTGACACAGGATTACAAGATCTCAACTTAAGCAAAAGTTGAGCAGTACATCAGCAACAATCAGGGTTCTAAGCACTACAGACAAAGCTCCTCCAAGTTTCTTTAACAGTACAATCCTATTGGCTAGGACTTCCCTGGGAAGACAACCCCCAACCAAGTTCCCCTACATTATCACTGATGCACTTGCTAGGAAATGGAAGTTTAGGCTTATGATCTACCATAACCTTCCCAACTGATGACACAGGATTACAAGATGATAAAATACACTAGCAACAGCTAGGGTTCCATGAACTTAAGCCAATCAAATCTTTATTGAGGTTCTGTAAAAGAACTACTCCACAAGGTATCAAAGGGGCTCCCTCTCAAAAGACAACCTCTAACAATTCTCCTTTTGTTCCCCTTTTGCATCATCAGTACACTAGACAAGGTATGAGAACTTAAATCTGAGTCTATCTCCACTTCCCCAACCACAGATAGACTGACAGGGGTACGAGATGATCTTGGCTTTATGAAAAGTCAAGCAGAACTGGCGAGTGCATTAAGGACAGTATGAGCACCAATGAAGTTCCATAAAAGAGTAATCCCATGATACATCAGAAAATTCCTAAAGGGAGATATCCTTGGACTCAGTCCCTTTGAATATCAGCATTCCATGAGTTGAGGCATAGAACCTTTGGTCTTGGAAACTGTGTTCTAGCCACCTTATCTATGTCAATACAAAAAAGTTAAATGGTCAAAACGATATTTTTGTGGAAGAAGCAATCTAGTGGTCAGACCCAGTAAGAAAGAAACCATTTGAACTCATGTCACAACCTCTAGTATCCCAGTTAGTTAAATGTACTTTAAACTATCATGCAATCCTTCAAAAAAGGTGAGTCATGGTATGGTTAATTAATTTCCATGAAAAGGTCAAAAGACTTTTTCCACAGCCATCTCAGACCCTGTCACATGTAAAATGGCCTACCTGTCGAACTTCCAAAACTCTAGAGAATTCTTTTAAATGATCCCATCTCTTGTTCTCACAGAACCAGTGGCTCTGGACTAATGAACATAAAAAACCTTCAAAACTATATTCTTTCCCACAACCTGCAGAATTAATATCCATCTGCATTCCTGAGGAGTGTGAATTCTCCATTAAAACATGAAAATAGTTGTCGGTCCTTTTTACTTTTTTAACAAGACAAAGTCATAAAGTGTCTACATCTGGCATTAATATTCCTTAAAGATAATAGCAGACAGGAGAGGAAAATAAATGAAGAAAAATCAAATTAAAGTATCTATGATATGATGCCTGCAAGGTGGCATCAACTTCCTTAAGTATAACAGATTTCTTGCTCCATTCGCTCATGGTGATAAATAAATTGAAGAGATGCAAAAAATTAATAAAAACAAAAAAGAGCCAGATTTAAAGGGAGGCTAAGCAGCCAAACATTGCCAACTCATAAGTAATCTTTATAAACATCATATACTATCATTTATATATTTATATATGTCATACTTAATTGCTGTTTCCCATGTCAGTGAGGTAGCACCAGGAAACAGACAAAGAATGGCCCATCCACTCATACACACACACACACACACATTATATATATATATATATATATATATATATATATATATATATTTTTTTTTTTTTTTTTTTTTTTTTTTTTTTTTTTTTTTATACTTTGTCGCTGTCTCCCGCGTTTGCGAGGTAGCGCAAGGAAACAGACGAAAGAAATGGCCCAACCCCCCCCCCCCCCCCCCATACACATGTACATACACACGTCCACACACGCAAATATACATACCTACACAGCTTTCCATGGTTTACCCCAGACGCTTCACATGCCTTGCTTCAATCCACTGACAGCACGTCAACCCCTGTATACCACATGACTCCAATTCACTCTATTTCTTGCCCTCCTTTCACCCTCCTGCATGTTCAGGCCCCGATCACACAAAATCTTTTTCACTCCATCTTTCCACCTCCAATTTGGTCTCCCTCTTCTCCTCGTTCCCTCCACCTCCGACACATATATCCTCTTGGTCAATCTCTCCTCACTCATTCTCTCCATGTGCCCAAACCATTTCAAAACACCCTCTTCTGCTCTCTCAACCACGCTCTTTTTATTTCCACACATCTCTCTTACCCTTACGTTACTTACTCGATCAAACCACCTCACACCACACATTGTCCTCAAACATCTCATTTCCAGCACATCCATCCTCCTGCGCACATCTCTATCCATAGCCCACGCCTCGCAACCATACAACATTGTTGGAACCACTATTCCCTCAAACATACCCATTTTTGCTTTCCGAGATAGTGTTCTCGACTTCCACACATTTTTCAAGGCTCCCAAAATTTTCGCCCCCTCCCCCACCCTATGATCCACTTCCGCTTCCATGGTTCCATCCGCTGACAGATCCACTCCCAGATATCTAAAACACTTCACTTCCTCCAGTTTTTCTCCATTCAAACTCACCTCCCAATTGACTTGACCCTCACCCCTACTGTACCTAATAACCTTGCTCTTATTCACATTTACTCTCAACTTTCTTCTTCCACACACTTTACCAAACTCAGTCACCAGCTTCTGCAGTTTCTCACATGAATCAGCCACCAGCGCTGTATCATCAGCGAACAACAACTGACTCACTTCCCAAGCTCTCTCATCCCCAACAGACTTCATACTTGCCCCTCTTTCCAGGACTCTTGCATTTACCTCCCTTACAACCCCATCCATAAACAAATTAAACAACCATGGAGACATCACACACCCCTGCCGCAAACCTACATTCACTGAGAACCAATCACTTTCCTCTCTTCCTACACGTACACATGCCTTACATCCTCGATAAAAACTTTTCACTGCTTCTAACAACTTGCCTCCCACACCATATATTCTTAATACCTTCCACAGAGCATCTCTATCAACTCTATCATATGCCTTCTCCAGATCCATAAATGCTACATACAAATCCATTTGTATATATATATATATATATATATATATATATATATATATATATATATATATATATATATATATATATATATTTATTCTATATATATCTATTTTGCTTTGTTGCTATCTCCCACGTTAGCGAGGTAGCGCAAGGAAACAGAGGAAAGAATGGCCCAACCCATCCACATACACATGTATATACATACACATCCACACACGCACATATACATACCTAGACATATCAATGTATACATATATATACACACACACACACATATACATATATACACATGTACATAATTCATACTGTCTGCCTTTATTCATTCCCATCGCCACCTCGCCACACATGGAATAACAACACCCTCCCCCCTCATGTGTGCGAGGTAGCGCTAGGAAAAGACAACAAAGGCCCTGTTCATTCACACTCAGTCTCTAGCTGACATGTAATAATGCACCGAAACCACAGCTCCCTTTCCACATCCATGCCCCACAGAACTTTCCATGGTTTATCCCAGATGCTTCACATGCCCTGGTTCAATCCATTGACAGCACGTCAAACCCGGTATACCACATCGTTCCAATTCACTCTTTTCCTTTCACACCTTTCACCCTCCTGAATGTTGAGGCCCCGATCACTCAAAATCTTTTTCACTCCATCTTTCCACCTCCAATTTGGTCTCCCACTTCTCTTCATTCCCTCCACCTCTGAAACATATATCATACATATACATATACATATACATACACAGACTTATACATATATACACATGTACACATTCATGCTTGCCTTCATCCATTCCTGTCGCTACCCCACCCCACAGGAAGCAGCATCGTTACTCCCCGCTTCAGCAAGGTAGCGACAGGAAAACAGACAAAAAAGGCCACATTCATTCACACTCAGTCTATAGGAGAGAGGATGTGTTTGAAATGAAATGTTTAAGAGCAAAAAGTGGTGTGAGGTGGTTTGATTAAGTAATAAAAGACAGAGCTGTAGTAATAAGAAGAGTGTGGCTGAGAGAGCTGAAGTTGATGTACTGAAATGGTCTGGACATAAGGAGAATAAATGAGGAGAGACAAAGTGAATAACTGTGTCAGAAGAGGAGACATGGAGAAATGGAAGGCCAAATTGGAGATGGAAGGATGGAGTGAGAAGGATTTTGAGTCCTCAGGAGATGAAGTCGCAGGAGGGTGAAAGGGCATGCATGGGACAGAGTGAATTGGAGAGATGTGGTATACAGGAGACATGCTGTCAATGGATTGAATCAAGGCACATGAAGCAGCCAAGGAAACCAAGGAAATGTCAGTGGGTCCTAGTTGTGGATAGGGGGCTGCATTTTTGGTGCTTCACACATGACAGCTACCTCTGTTCCAGGTGCTACCTCACTAATGCAGGAAACAGAAAACAAGTTAGTATGAAAAAAATCTTCATTCTTGAATTACAATACATAACACACACTTAACAACCTATTTTAAAACAGGTCAATAACGTGGACGGTGAAAAGTTCTATGAGTGATGCAAGGATAGTGCAACCAGAGAACATAATATAAAATTAAGCAAAAAACTTGTCAAAAAGATATAATTAAGTACTTTTACACTATAAGAGTGGTGGATGAATGGAAAATAATGACAGCATACATAAATCTAAGAAGTTGTATGATAGTAGAGAGTGTTCAAGAGATGGGGTGCCACAAGTACAAAGCACCCTCACCATACAGTACCAATACTTTATTAAAAATAGCTAATCACACAGCATATTTTGACCTCATAACATTCATGCATCACCCAAAAAAAAAAAAAAAAAAGATAAAATCAAAGTAAGAGGAAAAAAGAGAGATGATAAATCTCTGCATAGGTGGAGACAGTTAACTGAGCGAGTCACTGTTCATGCATGAGGTTCAAGTTAGCTAATGTGTAGAGGCAGCACCTTACAGAATCCTGGCACCATTTCCTGGTTTAAGGAAGATCAGCAAGCCAAGCAGAATGTACAAACAGCTTTCTGGCAGCCGTGGACTTTAGTCATATCTCACAGTAAAGCTGTATATTACAAGTCATAAATTGTGGCAAAAGAGTTGAAGTGATATTTACAGCAATATACCCTCAACCTTAACTGGATTACTGAAGGGCCTTGAAGAAAACCATCATGTAAATCCTTTATTAGGATTATTCAAAGTGTTTTCACCACCATGACTTTTCTCCCTGATCTCTTAAAAACCTGTTGACCTGTATAAGTAAAGATACTCTCAATTCTACAACCTGCCTCATTGCATCAACTGGAAAGATTGAAAGGCAAAAATTGCAAACTGTCTAGTCATTCCATCTTACTAAGGGAAACTACAACTTCCATCCCAAACTGTTTCTGAACTGTAGGCTAAGCATCAAAATTTCCTTACAGAGGATTCAAGAAATGTTTAAGAACATGTCCAAAAACCTTATCTGTAAGGTTCTGGTTAAAAAACTGCTCATAGAGGGGTAAGATTCTTTAACACCACTAAATATATTAAATGACACTTTCCAGGAACTTTCATACAATGTACTAATGAAGACATTTATATCTAACAACTGCCTCAGCAAAAACCTTATGCCTTATGCATAAATACCTTTGCTGAAACTGATTTAACAACTGATTTAACTGATTAAACTGGCAAACAGCAAAAAATGCTAGGACTGGGGACAATCTTAACTTGTGTTTCGGGAGAAACTTAAGAAGGTACAGAAACCACAACCAAAGATACCAGTAAACCTCTCCTTAAGGAAAAACATTTTGGTCCTGCAAGGCATTACCATAATACTTTTATTTCCTTAGTTCGGTCCTGTTCCACAATATATCACTGTAAATTGGTATGGGACTGGAACTTGCCAGTTGTTGTGGGGCAATGGATCAACCCACACAATCATGAAAAGGGAGGTGATCTTTGTCTAAAAGTTGCTCCCAACATCTTGACTCTGTGAGAAAAGTTTTCATAAAATAAACAGTCCCATCCACCCAGGTCTGAATTCTGGGAGCTACTTATCTACTGAATATCAACAAAGTTTACAAAACAGAATCCAGGGAGTGAGGATACCTTGACTGGTTGACATTTGTCCCTGGGCTGGCATCACTATAGGTCTGAATCAGTACTGCTGCTATATAACATTGTGATAACATTCTAGTCCCTACCTCTAATCAATTCCCCCTATATGGGCCAATCATACATAAACAAACTCTGCATCTTATATGTTGGTCTGATTATCAATCTGGTAATAACCAACAAATTGCACTGTAAGAAATAAGGCTGAGGAGAAAGAATCTGCACTAAATAAAGCACACCCTAACTTAAAAATACAGATGCTATGGCACAGCAGATTTTCATGGATCTGAATAATCTTTACTATTACTTTTTTCACATTCATACTTTTTCTACATAAGATTGCTGTTACCCACATTAGCGAAGCAGCGTCAGGAATAGACAAAGAAAGACGCATTCGTTCACATCCATTCTCTAACTGTCATGTGTAATGCACATAAACCACAGCTATGGTTTCCCTCTGCCACTTCACATGCCTTGATTCAGTCTATTGATAGCATGCTGACTCCATTTCACTCCATCCTGTGCATACCTTTCACTCTCCAGCATGTTTAGACTCCAGTCACTCAAAATCTTCATTACATCCTCACTTCTCAAATTTGGTCTCCCCTTTCATACATGTAAAGCAAAACTCTTCAGCTTAAACTAATTGGGGATAATTCCTGTTCAGCTTAAAGACAATTTTCAATGATAGGCCCTCTTATGAAAATTCAAATAAAAATAGGTTTATACAGGAGGCTAAGGTGAAGATTTGTATGGGTTTTCAGAAAAGAAGAGTGAATGTTGGGGTGAAGAGGGTGGTGACAGTAAGTGAGCTTGGGAAGGAGACGTGTGTGAGGAAGTACCAGGAGAGACTGAGTACAGAATGGAAAAAGGTGAGAACAATGGAAGTAAGGGGAGTGGGGGAGAATGGGATGTATTCAGGGAATCAGTGATGGATTGCGCAAAAGATGCTTGTGGCATGAGAAGAGTGGGAGGTGGGTTGATTAGAAAGGGTAGTGAGTGGTGGGATAAAGAAGTAAGATTATTAGTGAAAGAGAAGAGAGAGGCATTTTGGACGATTTTTGCAGGGAAAAAATGAAATTGAGTGGGAGATGTATGAAAGAAAGAGACAGGAGGTCAAGAGAAAGGTGCAAGAGGTGAAAAAAGGGCAAATGAGAGTTGGGGTGAGAGAGTATCATTAAATTTTAGGGAGAATAAAAAGATGTTCTGGAAGGAGGTAAATAAAGTGCGTAAGACAAGGGAGCAAATGGGAACTTCAGTGAAGGGCGCAAATGGGGAGGTGATAACAAGTAGTGGTGATGTGAGAAGGAGATGGAGTGAGTATTTTGAAGGTTTGTTGAATGTGTTTGATGATAGAGTGGCAGATATAGGGTGTTTTGGTCGAGGTGGTGTGCAAAGTGAGAGGGTTAGGGAAAATGATTTGGTAAACAGAGAAGAGGTAGTAAAAGCTTTGTGGAAGATGAAAGCCAGCAAGGCAGCAGGTTTGGATGGTATTGCAGTGGAATTTATTAAAAAAGGGGGTGACTGTATTGTTGACTGGTTGGTAAGGTTATTTAATGTATGTATGACTCATGGTGAGGTGCCTGAGGATTGGCGGAATGCGTGCATAGTGCCATTGTACAAAGGCAAAGGGGATAAGAGTGAGTGCTCAAATTACAGAGGTATAAGTTTGTTGAGTATTCCTGGTAAATTATATGGGAGGATATTGATTGAGAGGGTGAAGGCATGTACAGAGCATCAGATTGGGGAAGAGCAGTGTGGTTTCAGAAGTGGTAGAAGATGTGTGGATCAGGTGTTTGCTTTGAAGAATGTATGTGAGAAATACTTAGAAAAGCAAATGGATTTGTATGAAGCATTTATGGATCTGGAGAAGGCATATGATAGAGTTGATAGAGATGCTCTGTGGAAGGTATTAAGAATATATGGTGTGGGAGGCAAGTTGTTAGAAGCAGTGAAAAGTTTTTATCGAGGATGTAAGGCATGTGTACGTGTAGGAAGAGAGGAAAGTGATTGGTTCTCAGTGAATGTAGGTTTGCGGCAGGGGTGTGTGATGTCTCCATGGTTGTTTAATTTGTTTATGGATGGGGTTGTTAGGGAGGTGAATGCAAGAGTTTTGGAAAGAGGGGCAAGTATGAAGTCTGTTGGGGATGAGAGAGCTTGGGAAGTGAGTCAGTTGTTGTTCGCTGATGATACAGCTCTGGTGGCTGATTCATGTGAGAAACTGCAGAAGCTGGTGACTGAGTTTGGTAAAGTGTGTGAAAGAAGAAAGTTAAGAGTAAATGTGAATAAGTGCAAGGTTATTAGGTACAGTAGGGTTGAGGGTCAAGTCAATTGGGAGGTGAGTTTGAATGGAGAAAAACTGGAGGAAGTGAAGTGTTTTAGATATCTGGGAGTGGATCTGGCAGCGGATGGAACCATGGAAGCGGAAGTGGATCATAGGGTGGGGGAGGGGGCGAAAATTCTGGGAGCCTTGAAGAATGTGTGGAAGTCGAGAACATTATCTCGGAAAGCAAAAATGGGTATGTTTGAAGGAATAGTGGTTCCAACAATGTTGTATGGTTGCGAGGCGTGGGCTATGGATAGAGTTGTGCGCAGGAGGATGGATGTGCTGGAAATGAGATGTTTGAGGACAATGTGTGGTGTGAGGTGGTTTGATCGAGTAAGTAACGTAAGGGTAAGAGAGATGTGTGGAAATAAAAAGAGCGTGGTTGAGAGAGCAGAAGAGGGTGTTTTGAAATGGTTCGGGCACATGGAGAGAATGAGTGAGGAAAGATTGACCAAGAGAATATATGTGTCGGAGGTGGAGGGAACGAGGAGAAGAGGGAGACCAAATTGGAGGTGGAAAGATGGAGTGAAAAAGATTTTGTGTGATCGGGGCCTGAACATGCAGGAGGGTGAAAGGAGGGCAAGGAATAGAGTGAATTGGAGCGATGTGGTATACCGGGGTTGACGTGCTGTCAGTGGAGTGAATCAAGGCATGTGAAGTGACTGGGGTAAACCATGGAAAGCTGTGTAGGTATGTATATTCACGTGTGTGGACGTATGTATATACATGTGTATGGGGGTGGGTTGGGCCATTTCTTTCGTCTGTTTCCTTGCGCTACCTCGCAAACGCGGGAGACAGCGGCAAAAAAAAAAAAAAAAAAAAAAAAGGAGAGTATTCATATTAAATAACATTCATAAATCCATCTATTTACTGTAAACAATAACTTTTATTATCAACACTGAAATTCTTAAATAAAATAATACTAGAATGCTAAAAAAATTTCAACACAATACTCAAATTAATCTTGGAAGCCATATTACATTAATTCTATTCATCATATGAGTAATCTTATGAGTAAGTGCCAGGTCAATGGACACTATTGCCAGTAGGTCTACATACCATCCAATAAAGTTATCATGAACTGCTGTAAAAGAAACTTTTCCCAGTTTGTAATAATGTATAGAATAATCCTTACTAGATAATTTCTGATGAGACAATAAAGAAGGTAGGTGCGGCACACGAAAACTGCAAGGATGGTGGACCTGCCAGCTACTGCAGTGTCACATGTTTTAGGTGACAAAGAACTTAGTAATGACACAGTACTGTAATTATGACTCGTGTCAAAGAAATATGAAACAATAATAACCTTATCCCATTTTAGAAAGTTAATACAAGGAGGGGAGGATTTCTGGCCCCCCGCTCCCGTCCCCTCTAGTCGCTTTCTACGACACACGAGGAATACGTGGGAAGTATTCTTTCACCCCTATCCCTATTTTGTGTGATCGGGGCCTGAACATGCAGGAGGGTGAAAGGAGGGCAAGGAATAGAGTGAATTGGAGCGATGTGGTATACCGGGGTTGACGTGCTGTCAGTGGATTGAATCAAGGCATGTGAAGCGTCTGGGGTAAACCATGGAAAGCTTTGTAGGTATGTATATTTGCGTGTGTGGACGTATGTATATACACGTGTATGGGGGGGGGGTTGGGCCATTTCTTTCGTCTGTTTCCTTGCGCTACCTCGCAAACGCGGGAGACAGCGACAAAGTATAATAAATAAATAAATAAATAAATAAATAACCTTATCCCTATGCAGTACTCAAATGCAAGCCAACATGTTCCCTCCTTTAAAACAAAACTTCCATAAGTACACTAACCTCTAAGGACTGCCTTTGACCTTCTGAATCTTCAAAAGCATCAGAGCGAATATCATCAGTTGTTGATGGCAGTTCACCATGCTCTCTGCTGACATCTGATGATGGCTGAGGTGATTCGTTGTGAGTTACCTGACCAAATGTCGCCGGTGAATCGTCAGGTGAATTATAACTAACAAGTGGGCTGGGTGGAGACTCCATTCTTAACGTGTGCTATAAACTGTGTTCTGAAATAAAACACAAAGAAGCAGATATACAGTATTTCAGTAAGTTAACAGAGGTATTCTATCCTTATGTCCCAATATGTAGAAAGAGTTCCTCACAAAATATCCATATTATACTCCATTAGAGAAAATACTAGAAAACTTGGTACAGTTTCCTCTATGTTGGTGTGGGAGGGTAATGAGTGGATAACAGAGAGCTTACATAGGCAGCATGGATGCTCATCTATGTAGGAACATAGTTGCTGGCTTTTTTTGGTTGGAGTGATTTCACTGTACATACACCTAATCATATTAAAAAAATTCTTTTTTTTTTCAGGGCGTAAGGAAAGATTGACAAAGAGGATATGTGTCCGAGGTGGAGGGAACGAGGAGAAGTGGGAGACCAAATTGGAAGTGGAGGATGGAGTGAAAAAGATTTTGAGCGATTGGGGCCTGAACATACAAGAGGGTGAAAGGCATGCAAGGAATAGAGTGAATTGGAACAATGTGGTACACCGGGGTCGACGTGCTGTCAATGGATTGAACCAGGGCATGTGAAGCGTCTGGGGTAAACCATGGAAAGTTCTGTAGGGCCTGGATGGGGAAAAGGAGCCGTGGTTTCGGTTCATTATACATGACAGCTAGAGACTGAGTGTGAACGAATGGGGCCTTTGTTGTCTCTTCCTAGCGCTACCTAGCGCACACACGGGGGGGGATGGGGTGCCATTTCATGTGTGGCAGGGTGGCGACGGGAATGGATGAAGGCAGCCAGTATGTCTATGTACATGTGTATATATGTATGTCTGTGTATGTATATGTATGTATACATTGAAAATGTATAGGTATGTATATGTGCATGCGTGGGCATTTATGTATATACATGTGTATGTGGGTGGGTGTTTCCTTGCGCTACCTCGCTAACACAAGAGACAGTGACTAAGTATAATAAAAAACCTATATATCATTTACAACCTTCTACAAATTTTATATATACCTTACATATACAGATTTTTCATGTGTTTATATGTTAATGAAAGAGACAGAACTTTATTTACACAAAGAAATAAGAAAATAAATTTCTTTGCCCCTACAACATTAAAACTTATATTAGAGAAACAGTTTCTGTTGTTTTAAAGCTAAAAATAACAACAGAGTACAAACTTCTAGCATCATATGCAGATGATGCATGTGCAATATGACATTCTGTGGATGAAAGATCCTGCTGTTGTAGTTGCTGCTTGTGGAATCTATGAATAACTGGAGAAGGCAAGCATCCATTGGGATTTCAAAGAGAGGTGTACAACAAAATTTTTTTGGCCTGTCTCCAAGCATGAAAAAAATTGATTTATGGAAAACCGCAAAAAAAAAAAAAGAATAAATCATTATATTTTTAAGAGCTGACCCTTCCTAGTTTAAGCAAAACATTATTTACCAGTTTACCGATTCCTAAGTAGAGAGCGGTGGAATCTATGGGAAGCACTGGGCACTGAAGACACAGTGAATCTCGAGTAAAGGTGGGGAACTGCATTGGGCACTGCAGACAATGTGAATCCTGAGTAAAGGTGGACGACTGCCTAGTATGATCACTAGTGGGATATTGGTGGCAGCTGTAACAACTACAATGTACATAACACAGAAGTTGGGTATAATCCAACTGTGATATTGTGTAGATGTCTGATATAGATAAAATACATTTCATCAAATAAGAAATTTATGTGTGAGGGCATTTATGTATATATATGTGTATGTGGGTGGGTTGGGCCATTCTTTCATCTGTTTCCTTGTGCTACCTCACTAATGCGGGAGACAGTGACTAAGTATAATAAAAAAAAGAAATCTTAAATGGGCAATTTTCTGTTATACCACATATGCAAAGCAGAGTACTTCATACAAACAGTAAGATCTTATGCCTTTCAGATACAATCTGCATATTCTACACATTTTTCATGGTTTTAGTTTGATAATTAGAATTAAGTTTATAAAATTTTTCCATGAGGAAAATGACATTTCTAATATGTTTTTTAATGAAAATTTGCTGTTATATGTAAAAATATGGAAAAACTAACTAAAAAAATATCAACACTCACTTTTTTGTTCATAAGTGATACTTTAAAAGCCTCTGAATATAATGTAGCATCAACATGGCTAGAGAATGTTAGGTTATATAAGAGTACATTAGCATCAGTTTCTTGAGTTGGTGCTGCATTCCTTTTGACAAACAAGTGGTAAACATGAAAAGAAAAATTTCTCAATCTAGAAACCTAACATAACTTTGCCTAACTTTACTCAACATTCTATAAATGACCATTGCAAGTGGAATCAGGTTCTACTACCTAAGACAAATTTAATAAAAGTGTAGTTTACTGTTTCCACCTTTTAAACTTTAGGAACCAATATACTTCCAAGTGGAATGGCTGGGTATATAGCAATAGAATCCTGTAAACATGGCTACCTGGTTATCCTCCTATTGGATCACAAGTTGAATGTATATCATATATATGTAAGCAGTGTCTAAGTGTGATTGATTTAAAGAGGGAAAATTTCAGAGTTATGTGATAAAACTTGTCTCGGTGACAAGGATTCTCCTAAATCAAGTACAAGTCACCATGTTTACCTCTAAACACTAGATACAGTTTGTTTGTTTTGGGGTTGTTTGCAATTATAAGTTAGGTACTACCAAACTCTACTAGCTTATAGTTTGCCACAAGTATAAAATCACCTTCATGAAGGTTGCATCATCAGAGTACAATCCTGCAAAAGAAATTTTCATTCCAAAGGAATACATTCATTCCCTGGTAATCATTGTAGCACAGCCTTTGTAGAAGCAGGAGCCCCTAGAGAAGGGATCCTGAAGCTACATAATAACAGTTCAAAGAAATGGGCCATTATAAGTTAGGTCAGGTCTTTTAGGGGGTAAAGTTTCAATCTAGTTATGCATCAAAACTAAAATTGGAACATCAATGATTTTCTTTTACAATGATAGTTTACTGTGTTAAGAACATACTTTTGAAAGGCAGAGATTGATTTGGGGCATTGTTTTTCATTCCAAAAAAATAAATACACAGTTCCTTGGGGAGAGCTATGAAGATCAAGAAAAATGTGGGGTTAATCAGAGGAAAAGCAGATAAAAGACCTAAATATAAACAGAATCTATGATAATCTCATCTAACTTTTCTTTAGCAGTAAGACATAACTTTCGACAGCTTGAGGCAGATAAGTGAGTTTTCATTGACATCTAGACATATTTTACTAACCTCTAAATAAATTAACCTCACATCTTACCTGATCTTTACTGCCCTCCCTAACGTTAACTCATAATTCATCAGAATATATAGGCTAAGTCTCCAAATCATATGCCACCAGTCTAATCATATTCTCCACACACTAAAATTATCTTTGCAAATCGAATAAAAACATTCATAACAATTTTCAATGTGTAACTTGAATTTTACCTTTCTAGGTTTGCATCTGTTTAAATTTCTTTTTTCAAGCTGGTAAAGTTTCATTTTAAAAGTGCCACTACGTTACTTTAAGAATAATGTTTTGGAACAGTAGTTTGGTGTTTACAAAATAGAATATGAACACTGGAGAAAGATTAGGACAATCTATTTTTCTGAAATGACAAATATGGGAATAGTGGTAGGGGTTATGAACACCAAGGGAAATGCTGGTCAGTTTGCAATTGCGTAAAATCAATAAAACTTATAAAAACCTAACCTGTCACATCAGGAGAAATTTTCATTCTTGGTAATGTTATCTGAATATTGTAATGTACCACACTTAGCTTTCATCTAGCTGCTGGCCAATTCATACTTAGCAAGCAGTGAAATTGCTAGAGATTGCTCTATATCATGTGTTGGTAAGCTGCAAACATTTCACTGATATAGAGCGACTGTAGCACCCAATGTTAAGGTTGACAGGGGAGCTTAGGTGAATTTTTCATAGGTTCCTTTAATTTCTACAAGAACCTTACCTAGTTTTACCTTAAACTAATATCACAACCCTCATCATCACTGCCTTACTGGTGTTTATTTCGATATGAAAAAAAAAAACTCCCCAATCATAATGATGCATTTTTATGTCATTCTATAAATACAAACGACCCATGCAAAACTGCACTCACCACAAAGAGAGCAGACTGGCATACCTAAACTGATACTTACCTTCCTTTTTTTAAACACCAATCACTGCACGCTCTTCTTTAACAACAGTTACAGAAGTCAGTTACGTAAAGCGATTCTGATAATATGATTGATTATTATAAACATTTGCTGCAATGAAACACCAAAGGCCATTTGCAACGGGTAAACGACAGAAATACTACTAGAGTACCCAATTGGGTTCTTTGAGTCTATGGGTTTGTTTACGTTTGAATGAGTGACGTCATGGTGTGGTCATCTTTACACTCGTCCTGATAGATTTATCTTCGATACCTTCTTTCAAGGAGTAATTCAACCTGATAAATAATTCTTCATTTGTGGTTTAATTAACCCTTTATTGTAATACGAATATCATGCTTAAGAGAACGTAATACTTCAATTTCACCAGATGTGTCGTTTTAGGCGATGTTCCCCTTTTCTCTGCTAAGTTCCCATCATAAAAACCTTTAAGTCAGATCAGGGTAAGAAAACAAATGACCAAAAACAGTCGTACAAAATATCTTAATTCATTCGATAATGCCCACATTCTTTGTAAAGTACTTAGAGGGAGGTGGAGGCAAGTATAGAACATACGTGCTTGGGAGGGGCCAGTGGACCCCTTGGGTCCTCCTCCCGTCAGAAAAGAACATCACAGTGGACCCCTTGGGTCCTCCTCCCGTCAGAAAAGAACATCATTAAAAGCTGCAGTTTTTTCACTCGAATCAGCCAACAGTGCTGTATCATCGGCGAACAACAATAGACTCACTTCCCAGGCACTCTCATCCACAACAGACTACATACTCGCCGCTATCTCCAAAACTCTTGCATTTACTTCCTTAACCACCCCATCCATGAACAAATTTAACAACCATGGGGACATCACACACCCCTGCTGCAGGCCGACCTTCACTGGGAACCAATCACTCTCCTCTCTTCCTACTCGTACACATGTCGTACACCCTCGATGAAAACTTTTTACTGTTTCTAGCAGCTTACATCCCGCTCCATAAATATTATTCTTAAGACCTTTCACAAAGCATCTCTATCATATGCCTTTTCCAGATCCATAACTGCAACACACAAATCCAACTGTTTTCCTAAGTATTTCTCACATATATCCTTCAAAGTAAACACCTGATCTACACATCCTCTACCACTTTTGAAACCACACTGCTCTTCCCCCATCTGATGCTCTATACATGCCTTCACCCTCTCAATCAATACCCTTCCATACAACTTTTCAGGAATACTCAACAAACTTATGCCTCTGTAGTTTGAACACCCACTTTTATCCTCTTTGCCTTTGCAAAATGGCACTATACATGCATTCCACCAATCCTCAGGCACTTCCCCGTGGTCCATATGTACAATGAATATCTTTACTAATCAATCAACAACACAGCCACCCCCTTTCTTCATAAATTCAACTGCAATACCATCCACTCCCGCTGCCTTGCCGGATTTCATCTTCCGCAAGGCTTTCACCACCTCTTCTCTCTCACCAAACCACTCTCCCTGACTCTCACTTCACACACCACCCTGACCAAAACACTTTACATCTGCCACTCTATCATCAAACACATTCAACAAACCTTCAAAATACTCACTTCATTTTCTCATTTCATCACTGTCTATTATCACTTCCCCCTGGAAACATGGAGAGAATGATTGAGGCGAGGTTGACAAAAGAGAATATGAGTCAGAATTGGAGGGAACAAGGAAAAAGGAGAGACCAATTTAGAGACAGGGGGATGCTGTGAAAAAGAAAAAAAGTGCTCTGGGCTAGAAAATGCAGAGGGGGTGGGGATAAAAGCATGCACAGTCTAGACTAGAGTGAAATGGAGCGATGTGGTATACAGGGAAGGATATGCTATCAACTGACTGAAGCAGTGCATAGAAACAACCGGAGAAAACTACGGAAAGATCTCTGGGGACTGGCTGTGAATTCAGTGCATAACAAACGACAGCTAGAGAATGGATGTGAGCGTATGAGGCCCTTTCTTCGTCTGTTCCTGGCGCTGCGTCGTTACTGCAGGAAGCGGCGAATAAATATGAAAGGAAGAAAACAACAAAGTTTTTATTTTCAATTTCATTTCATAACTGTTGACCGGGGAGATGACCGTTAGTGTACGCTCTGCTATTACATTGGATATTTCCCTTGACATATATGAGTGGAGAAAGAAATCCTATATTAGGTCTTTCGCTGGTTTATTATATGCATGTAGGCGTTTTAAATTCAAGGAAGTTGAAATCGATGCCTTCCTTACGCATGTTTAATTCTGCTTTCAGATGCCATTCCTTATCGATGGCTTTTAGTTAGTCTCTAAGGACAACTTTCACTTGATGGCCTTTGGCCTTGACCATTGTAATGATCGTGATAGTGGGGACTTAAGTATTTCAATGTTGAGGTGATGGGGAAAACACAAGATTGGAGCGGACGAGCTTTAACACAAACATTTCATCACCACGTACTTCATCAGTGGGATGACGTAAGACTAAGACAAAAGAATTTTACCCATTAGGTGTCTCTTGGACCATGCTGTGTCCTGATTGGTTACCGTTTCCTGTTAGTCGCTTGATGAACATCCGATGTGACGCAGCAGTTGGACGAATGCTCCACTTCAACTTGGTGCTTTATATTTCATCTCCCAACATATGTTAATATGGAAGTTACACTACACCTGTAATGTGTATCTCTGTTTCTGCAGAATCCGTTTTGTCGAGGATCTAGTATGGTTCTTAATTTTGATTAGGGGAAACAAATCTTGCATTTTTTCCATTTAAACGCTTTCTAGTAGTTTCACAGTGGTAAATGAATGGTAATGACTTCAGTTCCTAGTATTTTCTCTTAGAAATCATGAACTATCTTGTGCTGGATCTAGTGCTGTATCGCTTGAGCTGTGCCATCGTATCACTGTATACAATGTAGTTGTGCGTTGACTGGCACACTGTCTGGGTCTGTGCGTTAACTGTCGTTTTCGATGATCCTGTGTCTGACGCTCTACCGGAGTAATGTTAATGTAGACTTCTGTTGTATCCATCTCAATGTTTTCTTTCTTTCTCTGTTTCTGCGTTGGTAACCAATGTTCAGCCCTGAATACATTTTTTTTTTCAAGATGTCTTGTCTGCTTGCTGAAATTGCACATTCCCCTTTGTATCACCTATGTTTAATCCCATCGAGGATCTGCTCTCTGGTTGGATATAATATATATATATATATATATATATATATATATATATATATATATATATATATATTATCCCTGGGGATAGGGGAGAAAGAATACTTCCCACGTATTCCCTGCGTGTCGTAGAAGGCGACTAAAAGGGGAGGGAGCGGGTGGCTGGAAATCCTCCCCTTTCTTGTTTTTTTTTTAATTTTCCAAAAGAAGCAACAGAGAAGGGGGTCAGGTGAGGATATTCCCTCTAAGGCCCAGTTCTCTGTTCTTAACGCTACCTCGCTAACGCGGGAAATGGCAAATAGTATGAAAAAAAAAAAAAAAATATATATATATATATATATATATATATATATATATATATATATATATATATATATATATTGCAGGTGGTCACAATAATGTGCGTGATTTTGTATATGCATATAACCACGAGGAAAATGACATTCGGCAAGTCCCCAAGTGCGCTTTCGTGTAATGATCACATCGTCAGGGGAGATACAAGAATGAGAAATAAGATGTAGAACAGTCAGTTGATATACAAGGAAGAGTCGTAGCTAAGACGCCATTGGTAAACAGGCGTTACCATCCTAAAACCTAGAGCTCTATGTTGGGAGCATCCCTGAGGCGATCGTCAAAATTCTTTCATAAAGTACATAATAATGGAATTCTACTATTTTCATAAGCTGTAGATGGAGCTCCCCTTTTTTTCCAATCTGACCTTGACTAAAGGCTGCCTCAAAATTCATCATAAAGCTATGCAAAATTTCCTCAAGAAGGGGAAAGATCAGACGTGGAAGAATCAGGTTCCCAGAAAGTATCACCTGTGGCTTACAGGATTCTTCAACTAAGAAAAGACTGAAAAACACTGCGTCAGACAACCTAAATGCCTTGCCTTTAATGTCTTACTTTAAACCTGTTGTCAAGAGAAGTGCACTAGTTTTGGTGAGAGGCGACGGCATATTGGATTCGATGTTTTTGTATTCAAGATCCTTGTGGTAGACCTGGTACGTGTATTTCTTCTTATCTGAATCATATTATGTTCGTCTGGTGTGTGTTCCCCATAGTTTCAGTTTCTTCCTCATACACAGTGGCGAGAGCCGTGCCGACATTCATCAGTGTTGTTAAAAATATTTTTGCAAGTCTTCTTCTTCAAGCGTTGTTCTTGGTGTTTCACGAAGCAAAATGGGTCGATAATTGTTCGTTTTGCCTGCAAGTAGTTCACTTATATGAAGGCTTCCATAAACTTCCTTGGAAAAATAGCCTGCAAAGAGATCAGCGCTTAAAACGTTGGCAAGGGGCAAAATTATCTTACATGTTTTGCATTGTCAAATTATTGATTTTCCTCTTTTCCGAGGTCTTTAGCTTGACGATCGACTTAACGAAAGATGTACCATCTCAAGGAGCGATCTTGGATGTGGCATAGATTCCATGATCCAATTTGTTGGAATTATCAGTTTCGTATGACGTACAGAGTTCTCGTTGGCCTCATAGCTCTTCCAGCGTTTGTTCTTCAAAATTGTCTTCAGATTGTTCGTTCTGTTCGTTCGTGCGTGGAAAGGTGGGTTTCGTATCTGTTGTCGGAGAAAAATGTCCTTTCTTTCTTCCTTACGACATTTGACTTTACATGCAAAATTTGTAAGTAGAGGAACTAGCGAGTCTTTTTCATATTCTCTGAGGGTCTTGGTATCGCTTAACCGATTTTGGTAGCGATATTTATTGCAAAAGAAGAACAGAGAAGCATATCCTTAATGAAAAAAAAGAATAAAGAAGCACATATCAAGGTTCACACAACAGACTTTGCCCCCCAAATCAGACGAGCTGAAGATGCAATACTAGTCATCTCCACCAACTGCATCTTCGAGGACATATAGTCGGATTACAGACTCCACTACAGAGTACAACGAAAGAACGTGAAAGAGTGATAGAAAGACTCCTCTCTATTCGTAGCAGATACGCCCAGCATTTAAATCTAGGTTCTTGTGCACACGAAATCAATATACTGCCTCGGTTACCAAGGCCACGTCTCCGTCGGGCGCGCCACCTACGCGCGTCTGCGTGATTTTTGTTTGATTTGCGGGCGGGGGAAGGAACGGGTAGGAGAGGTAGAGTTGCGATATAGTCACCGAGTGGACAGATGCACAATGTGGGTTTTAACGAAGTATTGGGTGCCTTATCTATAACCTCCCGGCAGACTTAAGGAGCGTATAGAGTGATGCTAATTATTAGTTTAAGATGGAAAGTGGGTAATCTAAGAATTGTTCACTGTGTATATCGATGAATGACTGGAGTCATTCCCAGGGATTAGAGGCTGTGTGGGAACCAAGATGTTTTAAAGTTTGTGTTTCCGTTGTTTTGTAGTTTGTCATTTTTTTTTTGTGTGTGTGTGCCGCTTCCCGTAAGCATGCATCAGTTGGCTTTATCCCGACTTATTAATTAGTATTTCTGTTGTTGGGGTATACTTCATTTGACAAATTGGAGACCCCTCTTTTGAATTCTCTGTAGTTCCAACATGAGTGAGTTGGAGGCGATGTGTATGAGTACTGGGGAGATGGTCGATACGGTAAAGACCATAGCCTTTATCATTTGTATTCCTGCCTCTCAAACAGGTGCCAGAATCAACACAGATTTGTTTTAACTTTATATTATCGAGCTTCGTATAGTCAGTCTGTGGCCTGGATTTTAAGTCTGTTCTGATTATCCGGTTACCCTCCACGGCTGTGTCGCTGGGTTTTATTCTCCTAAGCACCACACTGGTTAATTTGTTTATTGCTCTCATCGTCAGTATTTTCGAAGTTGCTGAAAATGGATACCTCCGAGTGTGCTAGGCTGGAGCGTTTGGAGAGTATGTCGTTAAAGACCATTGCTTGTGTGTCATCGTCTTTGTGATAGATGTACATACCCATGCTCCCTTCTGAAGGAGGAATATTTGCAATGGTTATGAACAGCGTTGGTGACAAGACGTTGCCTCGGGGCACCCTGCAAAGTAAAGGAAACTTTGGTAACGTTGCAGAGGTGATGGCGATTATGGCGATGTGCTGGTTATGGAAACTGCACAGTAATCCCTCAGTGATTTCAAGCACAACTAACTGTAATAGTTTATACTGTAGGCCATTCGTCCAGACTATATCCAAGGCTTTGCTTATGTCTCTTCGTATGGCTGTAGTTTATCTCCGGTGATTAAAAGTTTTTCTGCAGGGATCGTAATAGCACAGGTGGTGCTTCTACGGAAGTCATATTGATTCTGGTTAAAGAGGCTGTTGTTTTGTATCTGTCATCTTAACCTGAAACTAAGATATTCTTTTTTCAAATCTCTCTGCTGATACATCTTTGAGGTTACTAGGTCGGCATCTGGCATTCTTGGTTTAGGTATCGTTGTGAACGTCGAAGTAATAATGACTACTTTTAGTGAAACTGTGTTTGAACATCATCCACTGGTAGAATAGTAATGAGATTAGAAAACGCAAGAAAGCAGATAAACGATTGGGTAGCATACATCTCAGGGGAAATAAGTATCCTTTGTTAATCATAGCGTTGTAGATGTTCAGAAGGTAGGGAAGTAATTAGTGAAGATCATTTTGCTGTAACATGCTAATATGTTCTGTGTCTACATGGCTCTTTCCTGGGGCTGTTCTTGTGATTTTAGGATGGCTGTTCGTGGTACTAGCATATTCATTCTCGGAGAGGCAGCTGTCAGAGGACGGCCGTGCTGAGTCTTTGGTCTGTTGTGGATTTTCTTTTTCAACACGTTCCAAGTCATAAATTTCTTTCTCGTGGAATTGGAATGTAATTCATCTTTTCTTCAGGTGTCAGTTCGAATACAACACATCCAAAAGTTCATAGATTCTCATGCCGTAACTTGATCCCTCATCAGTGTTGTCACTGTTGACCATCATATATTTCAAGTTGCCTCGGGAGCTCCTCTGTAGTCGCTGAACATCTTGCCAGATACTTTTGGTTCTATGGATCTAAGTGGCATGAGCTGTGATCGCTTTTGTTCCCAATGAGTATTGCGTTCTACTTTTACCCTCCCCAGTAATGCAATTGGAGATCTTTACATCGTAGGTGTAGGGCTTATATCCAACGCTGGGTGTGGCCGTGGGCCGATTTGTTGGTAAAACGGTGTTTGGTTTTTATAATTTCCCGGGTGGGAGGTGGGTACGGTATTGTTTTGTACCTGGTGACAGCGACCTTTTTTAACTGCTTTCGTTACAGTTTCATACTGTGTCTAACGCCTTATCTAGTTCTTCAGCATTCATCTGCTTATGTTTTTCACTGGGGTGAACATCATTTATTATATCTCTCCACACGTCCCAGTTTGCTATGTGAATTGCCAGGTGTTGCATTTCAGGGACTCTGCACTCATTCCAGCAAACACCGTTTTGTGATGAAAAAGGAAGACGAACAAGCAGGGAAGGTATACGTGAGCTTAAGGAGAAAGAAAGCTTTGTAGATGATACTGTGTTAAGGCGCAGGGAGTCCAAGTGCCTTAAATATTGGTATTTGGGTTACTGTTCCCATGGCTCAGGCGGCAGGGCGCTGCGGAAGTAGGTGACTGGTGACACGGTTGTAAATAATTGTAATTTTCTATCTGTACAGTACGAGGAGAGAGTTTTACACACATACACTGACGACCACTCAACACCGCGTTCCTCCACATCCTTAATTTCTCCTCAATTGACCTGCATCTCGTCTCGCAACACTTCCTCAATCAATTCAGACTTGAGACAGGATATTTCAGTGGGTAGACGAAAGCTGGTTAAGTTTAATGCCTCCAAGACCCAGTTTCTATCCATCTCTCTCTAAAACAAATCGTCAACTTTCCTCTCGTCTTTCATGGGTCCGTAATTCTACCTCTTGGCTCAACGAACATACTTGGTATTACCGTAGACTCCACTCTATCAAGCAAACCTCATATTTGGGAGATAGATAAGTCTGCCTCCAAGAAACTGGGTGTCCTGTTTAGATGTCGAAAATTCTTTTCATCCGAACAGTTGATCCGTTTATTCGAAGGACTGATCCGTCCTTGTATGGAGTAATGCTCTCACATCTGAGGTGGCTCTAACTCTTTATCTTAATTGACAGAGTTGTGTCGAAAGCGGAACGACTTACGAACTCTCCGGGGCTAACTTCAAAATCAAACCCGCTTTTCCCTTTGCCGCAATGTTGGTTCACTTTTCCACTTCTAAAGGTATTACTTTGGTATTTGCTCCCGAAAGCCGGCTGTTTGTGTGCTCCACCAACAGCTAGACCAAGCAATACTCGGGAAGCTACTGCGTCACATGATAACTGTGTGGCTATTGACAACTCGAGGGGGGGGGGGGGGGGGGGCTTTTGATCATTATATCTTTCCCTACATTTCGAAGCTTTGGAATACTCTGCTCACTCATGATATTTCCCAATAACGACGACCTGGCACATTTTAAACGACAGGGCATACACAGTGTTCTTTTTCCTCTATCCAAAGGATATATATATATATATATATATATATATATATATATATATATATATATATGTGTGTGTGTGTGTGTGTGTGTGTGTGTGTAATAATAATAATAATAATAATAATAATAATAATAATAATAATAATAATAATAGTTCCCTCAGGCCCCCTTTTGATTTTATATCTTTGTACCATGACATCCTAGAAGACAAGGTACCCTGCGCAGAAGAAAATGAAGCAACTTTGTCTTTTATGGATGTCCTGGTGCAACACACATATGACCCAGATCAAGTTCAGCATGTTTAGAAAACGTACAAATGTCTGCTCATGTATATACACTTCTACTCAGCTTACCAGGATAAAGTAAAAACAATCCGTGTTCACCTCCTTTATCATTTCGTGCGTAATGCATTTGCAGTCCAGAATTTATGAAATTGCATCGCCCTTTAAAGTACATCATGAAATTCACTGACAAACTTTTGTACAGAAGCAGAAAGATATTTTTCAGCTTATAAAACATGGAACCTTATAACACTAAAAACCTCTTAATATAATCGTATCACAATTTCCTGGCACTGCCCTAACTACTTATGGAATCTGATATCAATATTGCAATCAAGGACACCAATAGTAATGATCTTGCGGAAGAGTGGTGGATGTGATGCATTATTTTTTATCATATTTTTTCTGATTGACTTATCTGATTATAGTAATCTCGGTTTTCCAAAAGTGATGGCTTGCAATTCGCAAAAGCTTATGAAGTGGTATATTGCTGGATCCCGAGAGATCTAGAATTCTACGCATAACGTATGTATAAGACAACGTTCGGGAGCCTAGCTTAGATTGGGTAAACCGGACGAACGAAGCTTCAGCAACAACTTTGATTAGTTTTTATATATATATACCCAATGTGCTGTCCATAATTTCACTTACCTACTTAAGCTTATCAATAAATACACATATATGATTACAGATATACAAACAATTACAGAAATACACACAAATTTGAACACACAATCAGTAGCAACTGTGTACAGCCTTAGCCAGAGGATCACCTGGTCATCGCTGGACTGCTACCTTGAAGCTTACAGGTCTTCATGTCATCAAGTTATTCTTCGACTCCATATCCTCTTTACCATCAGGTCGTCTTGTCTTTCCAGGTCATCTTGTTGTTCCAGGTTATCATGTTGCTCCAGGTCATCTTGTTCCAGGTCTTCTTGCTGCTCTAGGTTATCGTGTCGCTCCATGTCATCTTGCTTCAGGTCATTTCGTCGTTCCAAGCCATCCTGTCGCTCCATGTCTTTTTGTCGTTCCAGGCCATCTTGTCGATCTAGATCGTGTTGCTGCTCCATGTCACCTTGTCGTTCTTGGTTCTCTTGTCGCTCGAGGTCATTTTGTCGCTTCACGTCGTCTTGTTGCGCCAGGTCATCTTGTCGCTCTGTGTCTTCTTGCATCCGGTCATCTTGCCATTCTTGGTCATCTTGTCGCTCCGGGTCATTCTGCCGCTCCAGTTCATACAGGTGCTTGAAGTAGTTGAAGACACTGAAGGGACAGGCATAGGCATAGCTAGTGGAGCAGGACCCCGGGTCGTCTAGTTGTCCTAGCAGCTGGGCTTCCCTGTAGTCCTGCAGCAGACCGCGTCCGTCCTCCCGTGGCCTACAAGTCGTGCAAGCTAATGTTAGACACCTGATATAAATTAGGAATCCAAACTGACGCCACGAACACTCTTGTAAGGATAAATGAATCGACACGTCCATCACTCTCAGGCTGTGATAGCGATATTATACGCCATATTGATGATGTTGTGAAATACTAACATGGTACTGGGCACCAAATGGATGATACGGTGAAACTCTTGGATGATACTGGGCACCACAAGGAATGTCTGACTATCCTTTTCTGTCACGAGAGTCTAGTACTTTTATCCTCTGAAATTAGCTCATTCAGAAGTGGTTTGTGTCTGCCGTCAACAGCTCAACACAGGAGGAGGATTGAATGTACGCAAACACAGGCATTAATGGAACAAATATTATAAATGAGTACCCTCATCAAACAATTGCATCTGTCCCTGTCCTGGCTACTTATATGCAAGATGAAATGCATTCTCTTTATCCATCTACTTTTTTTTGACAAGGTGCTAGGGAAGTTGCCGAGAAAAAAAAATTTTAATCAGAATTAACGGATTTAGAAATGACATATGACGATCAAGAAAGCATTCTAGAAAGTTTTGACTATATGGTGTACATGGAAGACTACTGAATGCTGTTAAGGGCTTTTATTTATTCATCTGTTTATCAGTGAGTGTGAGAGTTGATGGCGTTACGAGTGTGTAGTCTTAAGTGAAATGAAATGAAATGCTGCAGCTTATCAAAATAGTCAAAATACATTAGCTATCCAACTGATGTGGCGTGCTTGGGATATCATGGTTATCAACGCTTGGTCACTACAACACACGGTTACTGTGGATCTGACAACAGGAATAGATTTAAAGAGAGAAAAAAAAAAAAAGAGAGAACAAGTGGGGTAATCATGTAACCAGCTAGACTAATATCAATTAATCCGTACCGTTTACTGTGCTCACTAGCACAAGATACAGAACAATTTGTATGCAAAGTTACGCAATCCAAAAACGCAGTGATAAAATGGCAAAAAAATATGATAACATAAATAGGAAGGCGAAGTTTTGGCATACTGAGTGACGCTTTAACGTGTTTACAGACCACTCCAAGACAGCTCGAGAATAGTTGTGAGCGAATGCGGCTTTTCTTTGTTACTGGCACTACCTTGCTAACGCGGGAAACGGTTATCAAGGATGAAAAAAAAGGGAATGATTATTCAACACTCAGCATGATGTAAATCAAACAAATAGATAGTCATCGGCCATTGATATAATTGACCTCAAAAGCGTTACAAGATACTAATAGGGTTAAGATTTTTCCAGAATATCAGTCCTGCGCAACATAAAGGAGGTGCGAGGGATCGATTTTGGGAACAGCTCTTGTTTAACGACACAGCGGTGCAAGATATCACACCAAATTGGAGGTGGAAGGATGAGTGAAAAAAGATTTTGAGCGATCGGGGCCTGAACATGCAGGAGGGTGAAAGGCGTGCAAGGAATAGAGTGAATTGGAACGACATGGTACACCGGGGTCGACGTGCTGTCAATGGATTGAACCAGGGCATGTGAAGCGTCTGGGGTAAACCATGGAAAGTTTTGTTGGGCCTGGATGTGGAAAAGGAGCTGTGGTTTCGGTGCATTGTACAAGACAGCTAGAGTGAGTGTGAACGAATGTGGCCTTTGTCTTTTCCTAGCGCTACCTCGCGCACGTGCGGGGGAAGGGGTTGTCATTTCATGTGTGGCGGGGTGGCGACGAGAATGATTAAGGCAGCAAGTATGAATTATGTACATGTGTGTATATGTACGTGTATGTATGTATATGTTGAAATGTATAGGTATGTATATGTGCGTGTGTGGACGTGTATGTATATACATGTGTGTGGGTGGGTTGGACCAATCTTTCCTGTTTCCTTGCGCTACTTCGCTAACGCGGGAGACAGCGACAAAGTACAATAAATATGAAATAAATAAATAAATAAATAAATATCCTGGATACGCATCTGCTTGAAAACGATTCAAAAACCCACACTTAAATACGCATGAGAATGTTCATAGTCTACGCCCCACAAATACTAACAAAAAACAAAACTATTGTATGAAACTAACAGGATAATCTTATAGTGTCTCGGTTGTACCTCTGCCAGGGTCGTCCTGGCCTTTCCTTGTTCCATTCATATACGCCAAGCTATGTAATGGCGACGGACCGTGATCGGCAAACCAGCAGTTAGAAGAGTACAAAGGAATACAAAAAAAATATCAAACAGCAACAGACCATTAGGTCCTTTCCAGGCATTTTGTGATAATTGAATATACGAGAAACTCACAGATTACTGTAGTGAAAGTCAGAAGGTAAATTCAGTGACCTGCATATTGTCATTTTGACTATACAGGCGGAAATATTGAAAGACGTGAAGTATTTATCAGGTCTAGGTTCATCATAAGACAGCATAGAGTCGAGAACTTTCTAAAAGCACTGCTATACATTGGATTCCGATGCCTTTTACAATTTTAGTTACGGTGACGACTGTAGTATGTGAAGCGGCTTTGTAAATAGCGGGGGAACTCAACCATCTCACCCAGCCATCCACTTCCCGCGGGTGTCATTCTGATTTTCTTACCAATCTTCTTGGGTAAGTGATTTCTTACCATCTTCTTGGGTAAAGTGATAAGAACTAGACACACAAGTCTTAAAGTACTTAATCCAGAATGTGATGATACTCACATACGCCTTACAGTACAATGGTGTAAATACTTTCGAATCATGCAGGAGCAGGTCTCAAAAAGCAACTGCGTGTTAACTCAGGGTTGCGTTGCGTTGAGTACACAGTCAGTCCATCGAAGGCCCAACAGTCCAGCCAGATTTCCATAAGACATGATATGTAAGTTTTCAGAGCAGCGTTACTAAATGTAAACAAAAAAAATGTACTAAAAAAAACTTTCCACGATATCCTAAAATAATCCCAGAATTCATAAAGATATTAGGAAGACATCCTAACCAAAACTTAATGTTTGCGGGAAGAAATCCTGATCGCTTTTTACAGAACAAAAGCCACAGGAACACAGGAGTCGGCTGAAGGCTGTATTAATAATTACGTAATAAGGTGCAGGGGGAAAATAAGTAAATGAAAAGATTTAGGTAGAGATAGCAGTAATGAGCTCCCCCAAAGGCTTGAAGACTCGGGGTGATACAAAAGAAATAGCGAGCTCCCCAAAAGACAGTGAAGTCTTATCGAGGAAAAGATACCATTATCAAGCTCCGAGCACTGGGGAGTATGACTCACGTGAAGACGGGAGAAATAAGCTCCCCACTACTGGGGAGTAGGACTCACGTGAAGACGACAATAACAAGCTTCCCATAGCTGGGGAGTAAGACACGTGAAGATGGCAGTAATAAGCTCCCCACCACTGGGGAGTAGGACTCACGTGAAGACGGCAGTGATAAGCTCCCCAACAATGGTCAAGTCATGGATGGGGAACTTCTGCAGTTCACAGATGAACCGCTGGAGACAAGCTCGACCCTCCAGACCATAGGTCGTGCTCAACTTGCTCTCCAGCGACCGGTAGATGGTCGCCTGATCGTCCGTGTAGCTCCTGTTGGGGAACACGGGGTATCTGTTTACAAGAGGGACACGTGGTGTTTGTTACTGTAGACGGAAACGGGGTCTTTGTTTACTGCAGAGACATGTGGTTTGTGGTTACTGATAAGGTACATAGTCATTGTTTGCTGAAGGAGGGACACAATGCTTTTGTTTGCCTTATGGGAGCACGAAGTCCTTGTTTACTGTAGGGGAACAAGTTGTATTTGGTTTCTGTAGGGACATGTGGTCTGTTTACTGTAGGGGTATGTAGTCTTTGTTTACTGCAGGGACATGCAGGCTACGTTTACTGTAGAGACATGTGGTCTGTGTGTGTGTGTACTGCAGATATATGTGGTCTGCGTATACTGTAGATGCATGTGGTCTGTGTGTACTGTAGATATATGTGGTCTGTGTATACTGTAGATGCATGTGGTCTGTGTGTACTGAAGATGCATGTGGTCTGTGTGTACTGAAGATGCATGTGGTCTATGTGTATATTGTCAATGTTTGCTCTTGGGCACGTTGTCATTGTTTACTGTAGTGACATGCGATCTGTGTTTACTGAAAGTGTACATGGTCATTGTTTACTGTAAAGATACGTGATCTTTGTTTACTGTGGCCTTGCTTTGCTGGGGGACACGTGGTCGAAGTTTACTGTGGAGGCACGTGGTCTGTACGTACTGAGGGGGAAGGTGCTTTTTTATTTACTGTGGAGGCACGTGGTCTTTGTAAATTATGGGAATGTGTAGTTTTAGTTCACGGTGTGGGAACACATGGTCTTTGTTTAATGTAGGGTACATGGTCTTGTTTACTATGAGGACATGTGGGTTTCATGTTTACTATGGAGGGGGGGGGGTTACGTGTTCTTTGTATGGTATAGACGCACGTGGTCATTGCCTAGTGAGATGGTACGAGATATTTCTTTAGTGTTGGGGTCGGGGGGACTTGATCCCTCTAAAGTGAGAGGAACGTCCTCTTATTTAGTGAGGAAATTATCATTATTATCATCATTTATATATATAGGTGCTATTCACCCACTATACCCCGAGAGTCGAACCCGGGTCCATCAGTGTAGCAGCCAGCCAGGGAGCCTAACTAACCCCCAGGCCACGAAGAGCTTAACACATCATCTCCGTAACCACTCGCTGATTCATGGACCTCGCGATGCGTCACGCAATCCTTTTACGAGGTGGAAATACTGCCGCTCGCGCTCTGGGCAAAGGTACAGTGGTGAACAGTTCACATCAGATATCGTGTGCACATTAAGCGGATGAGATACGTGGACATTTCCGTTAGTGCCTTGGAAGGAGATTCAAAAGCCCTCCGTCCTTGTCTGGAGCGTGAGGGGCAGTATCTCCATCTCGTAAAAGATGCGTGACACATCACCGAGATCCGTGAATCAGCAAGTGGTTACGGAGGACACACACACACACACATCTGCTTTGCTGAAAAGACATTTGTCCTACGGACCCAGTCCCAAACCCACCTCACCTGTCCTTCTGACTAGACACACACCTGCCCTGTTGACGAAACAGACATCTGCCTTACTGATAAGACACACACCTGCCCCGTTGACGAGACACACACCTACCCTACTGATAAGACACACATCTGCCCTGTTGACGACAGACACACACCTACCCTACTGATAAGACACACATCTGCCCTGTTGACGACAGACACACACCTACCCTACTGATAAGACACACATCTGCCCTGTTGACGACAGACACACACCTACCCTACTGATAAGACACACACCTGCCCTGTTGACAAGACACATACCTACTTTACTGATAAGACACACACCTGCCCTGTTGACGAGACACATACCTAACTTACTGATAAGACACATACCTGCCCTGTTGACGAGACACATACCTAACTTACTGATAAGACACACACCTGCCCTGTTGACGAGACACATACCTAACTTACTGATAAGACACATACCTGCCCTGTTGACGGGACACATACCTACTTTACTGATAAGACACACATCTGCCCTGTTGACGACAGACACACACCTACCCTACTGATAAGACACACACCTGCCCTGTTGACAAGACACATACCTACTTTACTGATAAGACACACACCTGCCCTGTTGACGAGACACATACCTAACTTACTGATAAGACACACACCTGCCCTGTTGACGAGACACATACCTAACTTACTGATAAGACACATACCTGCCCTGTTGACGAGACACATACCTGCCCTACTAATAAGACACACACCTGCCCTGTTGACGAGACACATACCTGCCCTGTTGACGAGACACATACCTAACTTACTGATAAGACACATACCTGCCCTGTTGACGAGACACATACCTAACTTACTGATAAGACACATACCTGCCCTGTTGACGGGACACATACCTAACTTACTGATAAGACACATACCTGCCCTGTTGACGAGACACATACCTGCCCTACTAATAAGACACACACCTGCCCTGTTGACGAGACACATACCTGCCCTGTTGACGAGACACATACCTAACTTACTGATAAGACACATACCTGCCCTGTTGACGAGACACATACCTAACTTACTGATAAGACACATACCTGCCCTGTTGACGAGACACATACCTGCCCTACTAATAAGACACACACCTGCCCTGTTGACGAGACACATACCTGCCCTGTTGACGAGACACATACCTAACTTACTGATAAGACACATACCTGCCCTGTTGACGAGACACATACCTAACTTACTGATAAGACACATACCTGCCCTGTTGACGAGACACATACCTAACTTACTGATAAGACACATACCTGCCCTGTTGACGAGACACATACCTAACTTACTGATAAGACACATACCTGCCCTGTTGACGAGACACATACCTGCCCTACTAATAAGACACACACCTGCCCTGTTGACGAGACACATACCTGCCCTGTTGACGAGACACATACCTAACTTACTGATAAGACACATACCTGCCCTGTTGACGAGACACATACCTAACTTACTGATAAGACACATACCTGCCCTGTTGACGAGACACATACCTAACTTACTGATAAGACACATACCTGCCCTGTTGACGAGACACATACCTAACTTACTGATAAGACACATACCTGCCCTGTTGACGAGACACATACCTGACTTACTGATAAGACACATACCTGCCCTGTTGACGAGACACATACCTGCCCTACTAATAAGACACACACCTGCCCTGTTGACGAGACACATACCTGCCCTGTTGACGAGACACATACCTAACTTACTGATAAGACACACACCTGCCCTGTTGACGAGACACACACACAACTACCCTGCTGAGGAAAGCCACACCTGCCCTTCTGACTGGACCCACACCTGCCCTGTTCACGAGACACAGACCTGCCGTGCTCATCAGCCACACACACGCCCTGCTGACCACACACACACACACACACACACACGCGCGCGCGCATCTACCCTACTGTCAAGACACACCCACCCCGCCGATTACGTACCTCCCCTTCAGGTACTCATCAATCAAGGCGTCGAGGATGATGAAGAAAGTGACGGAGGCGTAGGGTAGCAACCGGGCGGAGGGGTTGCCGTCATTGTCGTTGTCCGTGTTGATGGGGACGCCCAGGATGTTCTGGATGGACAGGAAGGGGAAGGTGAGGAGCTGGGGTAGCGATGTGGTCATGGTTGCCCGGATCCTGCGGGGGGTGGAATTACATGGATTTGATTTTTGTATCAAGATCGGCGACCTTATACAGGGCGCTCCTGCCCAGAAGAGGATACAGAGTGCACAAAATGGTCCAGGGATTGGTGGGCCTCAATGGTTGAAATAAATCTTCGGTTACATAGTGAGATGAACGTTAACGTACCCTGGACACCACCGAATAGACTATTCGGCAATTTACGTGGTAAGTGAAGCTCACAATAGCTGATCGGCTTTGAGTGGATTACGTATAAAGATATATATAACCAATGAACTATCTACGAAAAGCAAATTCACGACACCTCAAATATCCGAGGAATAACATTGAGTTTGGTAAAGTGTGTGGAAGAAGAAAGTTAAGAGTAAATGTGAATAAGAGCAAGGTTATTAGGTACAGTAGGGGTGAGGGTCAAGTCAATTGGGAGGTGAGTTTGAATGGAGAAAAACTGGAGGAAGTGAAGTGTTTTAGATATCTGGGAGTGGATCTGTCAGCGGATGGAACCATGGAAGCGGAAGTGGATCATAGGGTGGGGGAGGGGGCGAAAATTTTGGGAGCCTTGAAAAATGTGTGGAAGTCGAGAACATTATCTCGGAAAGCAAAAATGGGTATGTTTGAAGGAATAGTGGTTCCAACAATGTTGTATGGTTGCGAGGCGTGGGCTATGGATAGAGATGTGCGCAGGAGGATGGATGTGCTGGAAATGAGATGTTTGAGGAAAATGTGTGGTGTGAGGTGGTTTGATCGAGTAAGTAACGTAAGGGTAAGAGAGATGTGTGGAAATAAAAAGAGCGTGGTTGAGAGAGCAGAAGAGGGTGTTTTGAAATGGTTTGGGCACATGGAGAGAATGAGTGAGGAAAGATTGACCAAGAGGATATATGTGTCGGAGGTGGAGGGAACGAGGAGAAGAGGGAGACCAAATTGGAGGTGGAAAGATGGAGTGAAAAAGATTTTGTGTGATCGGGGCCTGAACATGCAGGAGGGTGAAAGGAGGGCAAGGAATAGAGTGAATTGGAGCGATGTGGTATACAGGGGTTGACGTGCTGTCAGTGGATTGAATCAAGGCATGTGAAGCGTCTGGGGTAAACCATGGAAAGCTGTGTAGGTATGTATATTTGCGTGTGTGGACGTGTGTATGTACATGTGTATGGGGGGGGGGGGGGTTGGGCCATTTCTTTCGTCTGTTTCCTTGCGCTACCTCGCAAACGCGGGAGACAGCAACAAAGTATAAAAAAAAAAAAAAAAAGATGTTTGCACGTATCAACTATCTTGTTGTGTTTGGTAAGAATCATCTCTGAGCTCACAGTCAGGTACATAACAATGCTGCACGGTGAGGGAACATCTTGCTTTGTTGACAAAGTTAACATTTGGTTTGTTCACTCTCAACAGGAAGCGCAAACTCCCAGGGATATCTATAATTCAACCTAACTCGGACAAGAACAACATCAAGTTATCCACTACTTCTACTACTACTACCAATAATAATAATAATAATAATAATAATAATAATAATAATAATAATAATAATAATAATAATAATAAAAATAATATTATTATTATTATTATTATTATTATTATTATTATTATTATCATTATTATTATTATTATTATTATTATTATTATTATTATTATTATTATTATTATAATTATTATTATTATCATTATTACTATTATTATTATCATTATTATTATCATTATCATTATTATTATCATTTACCAAGAAAGTTAAACACAGAACAAAATTATGTCTTGGTTTACATGGGAAACATATTACTACGATCAAAAACACAAAATAAAACGCCGTCGTAAAAAGACAACGAGAGAATTATAAAATTGTCTGACAGATCGCTGCGTCTTGACTCCAAGTCTGGGGCACATGAGTTACTGTAGCGAGATGTTCTACATCTGACTGATTGTAAAAGCTGTCTTCCTCGCCTTGTGGCTCTTCCACAGATGTCATGCAAACGATGTGGCAAGAAATGTCTGGAGTTGTTAGACTCGAGATGATTCTTTCCGAAACGAAACCGTTAATCCCTCACGTATTGCCTGAAACCTAGTCTCATTATGTATACTCGTGGCTCTTCCATAGCTTTCATGTTGGTTGCCTAAAATACCTACAAAATTACCTTCTTTTGTTTTATATATATATATATATATATATATATATATATATATATATATATATATATATATATATATATATATATATTGTTATAAACTAAGATCATCTCATGTCTAGTTTACGTCAGACAAACCATGTCCCCATGTTCCTGTTGGTGTTAAGAGGTGCGAGGGCCGAGGAATGCAGGTATCCAGGTATGAGAGTCTAAAGTTCGTAACTCAACAAAATACATCATATAATTCTGTATGCATCAGCAAGCTTGCTTTAAACAGCGGACCTGTCAGAGCGTAGCCAGGGGATTCTAATGGTGCTAGGCACAAGTTAAGGATTCTAATGGTGCTGGCACAAGTTAAGGATTCTAATGGTGCTAAACACAAATTAATAGGTAATCTCGATAATACCAATCCACGAGGGCAGCAGCTGTCAACACTACTGAATTCACATGATAATGTACAGCTCGTATGGGACTTAGAGCTAACTCATGTCCATGGCAGGACCCTTGATCTATGTGTAGGGTTCAACATCTCTCATACTACGCGTTCTTCCATTATTGTTCATGACATGTTGAGTGATCACCATCTCACGGTAACCAATATCAACATTTCTAATACAGTCCTTCCTGGGGGAAAAAAGCTCAAACGAAAACGGCTCGTAATCTATTTCTCATATTTGCCATTTCCCGCGATAACGAGGTAGCGTAAAGAACAGATGACTAAACCTTTGAGGGAAAAAAAATCCTCACTTGGTCCTCTTCTCTGTTCCTTCTTTTGGAAAAGTAAAAACAGGAGGGGAGGATTTCCAGCCCTTCGCTCCCATCCGTTTCAGTCGCCTTCTACGACATGAAGGGAATAAAGTGGGCCTACCTTAAGTGATGCCTACCTTACCTCCGTCTAGTTTTTGAGCCAACAGGACGTCGTCACCCTGCATCTGTGAATATCAATGAAGACTTCTGACGAAACTTAATCTTAGCAACTCTGAGAACATTTGCAAAAATGTGACCCCCTTAAGCTTGGTAGAACGACTGTGAAGGATCAGTTCAAAGGCTATCACAGCCAAGGGTCGTACCGTCGTGTTCGAGGGTCGTTATTATCAACCACATCCTTCCATCCATATCTCAAAGTTGTTTAACACACGAGTACATGAAATACAGATATTCACGACTGTAAGTAAAAAAAAAACATCAAGAATCGATACCACTTAGCCACTCAGGTGGATCCGGCCTTCTGAAATCATCATCTGCTGGTGTTGTAGTCCACTAAGGCGGTCAAGATATTGTCTGTTGTCCTCCTGTGATCTAGTCTTATGGGCTTCTTGCCTTTACCTACCGTACCATAAGCTTTATTGATACCAGGGAAGAGGCGGGAAGGATCCTTAAGCTAGTGGGATCTTGTTATTGACTCCTGGGAATCTGCTACAGGTCTGGATCGAAACACCCTCAGGTTCGTCGGCAGTCTGTTGCTGATACTACGATACGAGAGTGACTTGTTCTTCCTAAATATGGAAGACATCTCACTAAAGGATCGACAGCTATCTATATCTCCCTTTGGGAGTGGTTTGAGGTTAACGTGTGCGCGGCAGCTTGCACTAAACCATCCCATGTAGGTTTACCTACTTAACTATCATGGTAATCAACGAAAGAAATGCAACTATCTTTGCATGACAATAAGTAATTGCCTGCTGCAGCAGATGCTCATCACCGGGTATTGTTGCGTCGTCCCATGTATCACGCAGCGTATGACATCAAGTGCCGGGAGGCTGCAAGGCCTACACTCTCTCTCTCTCTCTCTCTCTCTCTCTCTCTCTCTCTCTCTCTCTCTCTCTCTCTCTCTCTCTCTCCTCATCTCCCGAGCTCAAGGCTCCTCCGTATGGGTCTTTGTTTCAACCATAATGATGGTACTTAAGAACCCAATTAAGGAAGCTTCGCCTTGATCTTCCCGAGTGTCGGCGGGAACATTGTTCCCGCTTGTTTAACAGGTAAGTTCCTGGTTGAGGTCACACACAGCGTCGGGACCACTGGTTGATGTGAGGAGCCTCGCTACGTCACGCTCATACAGGAGAAGGAGGAGGAGGTGTGTGTGTGTGTGTGTGTGTGTGTGTGTGTGTGTGTGTGTGTGTGTGTGTGTGTGTACTGGGGCACCAGATGGTGTGGCCTACTGTGGGATGATCAAACCTCTGTGGCGGTGAGGCTCGCAATGATTTCGGCTCATACCATCATGTATGGGCCCCATCACCAAATGCATGACCCACCACCAAAATCTGGGTTCCTCCCCCTCATCACAGGACCTGAGTCCCACCATCACCAGTCCTGGGCCCACCTCTCTGCCCCTCCCCCCACAAGGTCTTGGCAGAGGTACGCCTGTTATGGGAGTACGTGTTCAAAAAGTGTCCTGTCATCAACCACTGTCAACACCTGAAACTTTAACATTATGTGTGTGTGTGTGTGTGTGTGTGTGTGTGTGTGTGTGTGTGTGTGTGTGTGTGTGTGTGTGTGTGTGTCTGGTATTATCTGGCTTCGCCTGCAACAGGTTGCATCGCGAGTGAATATATATATATATATATATATATATATATATATATATATATATATATATATATATATATATATATATATATATACACACGAATATAGTGCATATGAACGCGCACTTCCATAGATCATACAAATTTCCAACCCGCCTTTCACCTGATGCATGTTCAAGCCCTGATCATTCAATTCTTTTTTTCACTCCATCCTTCCATCTCCAGTTTGATCTCCCCCTGCTCCTTTTCCCTTCCACCTCCAACACATATATCCTCTACGTCAACCTCTCCTCGTGCAATATCTCTATATGTCCATATAATTTCAGCACACCCTCTTCATCTCTTGATTACTTGATGAATCTACCTCACACAACATATTGCTCTTAAACATTTCATGTCCAACACATCCACCCTCCTCTGCACTTCCTCATCCATAGCCCATGCATCGCTTCCATACATTATCGTTGGAACTACTGTAGCTTCAAACATACCAATTTTCGCCCTCCTAGACAACGACCTCTCTACATATTCCTCATCGCTCCTAGAGTCTTCGCCCCCTCACCCACCCTGTGACTCACTTCCGCTTCCATAGTTCCATTCGCTACCATGTCCACCTCCCGGATATCTAAAACTCTTTCCTCCACTTTTCTCCATTCACACTCACGGCCCAACTAACCTGTCTTTCTGCTCTGATTTTATTCACAATTACTCTTAACTTCCACCTCTCAAACACTCTCCCAAACTCAGACACCAGTAACTGCAGTTTTCACTCAAATCTGCCCCCAGTGCCAACACATCCCTACAGAATGCGTACTCAACCTTCTCATCAAGATTCTTGCATTTACCTCCTTCAAGACCCCGTCCATAAATAAATGAATCAGCCATAGTGATATCACACTCTCGCCGCAGACCCACCTTCACCAGGAACCACTCACTCTCCTCTCTACCTACTCGCACAAATGCCTTAAACTGTTGATGAAAACTTACTACTCCTAATAACTTTCCTCCCACACCATATATTCGTCAAATCTTCTACATTGGCATCTCTATCAACCCTATCATATGCTTCCTCCCGATCTATAAATGCCACATACAGATCCTTCTGTCTTCTAGGTATTTCTCACATACATTTTCAAGGCAGACGCCTGATCCATGCATCCTCTGATACTCCTGAAACCACAATGTTCCTCCCCAGTCTATTGCTCTATACATACCTTCACCCTTTTCAATCACCACTCTACCATACAGCGTACCAGGTACCCTCAGCAAAGCCAATGTCTCTGTAGTTTAAACATTCACCTTTGTACCCCTTGACTTCATGCAATGGAACTATATACATACCTTCTGCAGATCCTCTGGCACCTCACTATGGTCCATACATTCATTGAAGATTCAGCCTGGCCGACACATGAACCTGTCCTCACAACTCCTCACACCCACTTGGGAAACGATCACCGTGATGACTGAACCGTCCTCATGATTCCTCCCACCTACATAGACCATCACCATAAAGCCTCAGGGGTCAAAACGATACCAAACCTGTGGTTTAAACTTCGTCGGAAAAGAGTCTCTTTGACGCATTAACCATACATGTGTCTAATTCCGTACCGTGAATTTACGGTGGATCAAATACATACAGCCATGCGAACATACGTGAACATAACCCGGGTCGCAGTCCCCAAACCCCGATATCTGGCGAAGACAAGGATGCCTAAACTTACTCTACCTTGACTTTCAGTGTAACAGGACCTACCATTTTGAGTACTGGTCGACAGGACGAAAAACAATGGACGTGACAACAATCCTACAGCCAGCCAGTCAGAGCCAGTCATAATGGTGTTGGATCATGTACGAAGTGTGGCACTCACCTGGCTCTTTCGTGACGTGTTACAACAGACTGGAGGGGAGGAGACCGAGTGGAGGTGTTGGTTGACAGACGGTGAAGCACACACTGTGGCTGCCCCCGCCGCTGGGCTGCGGTGGGTGATAGGCGGCGCCTCTTGCAGGTGGCTCTGGAGGTGCGAGGGGCGGGTGTTTGTTCCCTTGAGGGCGTCTGGGGAGGACGGAGGAGAGAGTAAGTTCACCCACGCTCGAGAACAAGGGTTGGGAGTAGCACACACCCCCTAGTGATATGCGGAGGGAGGAAGTCGGGTGATAATCAGAGGAATAGACTCACCGACACAGAAGCGGGTCAAAGTCGTCCATCACTCGTGGACTGCCAGCCAGTACCTTCTGCTGATGCAAGTTTCCAAGGGAGCGTATCAGCGGCCTGGAAATTTGACGTCGCTGGAATAATCCCACCAAATAGTCTAAGCTGCTGTTTCCAGTATATCCATTTGACCCTCGACAACAGTCAGTGTTTACTAATCAGCTGTAAGTTAAGTCCCTTAATCAAGACTATCTCATTAACGATATGTATATACGTACATGTATGTACGTGAGCGTAAGCCAGGTACCCAGTTCATCAACCACTAGCGAGGATGAACAGCTGGATAGTCTGTGGACTGGCTGTCGCAGCCAGAATTCGTACCTAGCGCTCGACCCTGGAGTCACGACAATGCATGAAGGCCATCAACTCTAATCGCTACGCCACGGAGGTAATAAAAGCCTAACATAACACTTTATTTCCTAGACGCCACTCATGCCTCAGACGGATGCGATGTCCCGCGAGATCTTGAGCGCATGCAAATAAGGTAATCAATTAGTATTCATTATCACAGTCATTTACCGCAATGGATTTTAAATTCTAAAGAGTTTACGACCTTGGTCAACAGTCTAGGTAATGGATGCGGCTTGTGTCATTCATGGTGGGTGTGGCTGACACTCTCTGCCACTCATGGTAGGTGTGGCCGACACTCCCTGCCACTCATGGTGGGTGTGGCCGACACTCCCTGCCACTCATGGTGGGTGTGGCCGACACTCTGCTACTCATGGTGGGTGTGGCCGACACTCTGCTACTCATGGTGGGTGTGGCCGACACTCTGCTACTCATGGTGGGTGTGGCCGACACTCTGCTACTCATGGTGGGTGTGGCCGACACTCTCTACCACTCATGGTGGGTGTGGCTGACGCGTTCACAGACTGCATACTCGCCCCTCTATCCAAAATTCTCGAATTTACCTCCCTCACCACCCCATCCATAAAGAAATTGGACAACCATGGGGACATCACACATCCCTGCCACAGACCAACCTTCATTTGGAACCATTCACTCTCCTCTCTTCCTACTAGTACACATACCTTACACCCTTGATGAAAGAAAAAATTCTCACTGCTTCTAACTACTTTACCCCCACACCATTTAGTTATTCTTAAAGTCCCTCACACGGCATCTCTATCAAATCTATCAAAAGCTCTATCGACTCATATGCTTTCTCCAGATCCATAAATGCCACATACAAATCCATTTGTTTCTCTGATTATTTCTCACACACATTCTTTAAAGAAAACACCTGATACACTCACCCTCTACCGCTTATGGAACCAACTGCTCAGTTTCTCACTAGAGTCTACCACCAGGGATGTGTCATCAGCAAACATCAACTGACTCACTTCTCAGCCCACCTGTTTCCCTACAGTCTTGCACACTCGCCCCTCTCTGCAAGACCCTTGCATTTACCTCCCTCACCACCCCATCCACAAACAAATCTTTTCCATCGAATGTCATTTTTTTTTTCTCTGTTACTATTCAACAGGTCCAGAATTTGCTCCTGATCCCCGCCTTCTGGTATCTGTAGTCTCTGGCCTTTGTGTTAGGGGCATTTCCTTTTGTTGTTCTGTTACGAAGACATCCGCGGAAGACACCCCCCCACTAACCTTTTTTCTCTGACGATTTTCATTCACAGCGCCTTCACTCCTGTGGTTACATTCCCTCTGAATACCTTCACTTGTATGTAGGGCGTGAGGAGGAGGAAGGGGGAGGGGAGGTGGCCTCAGGGCTTGGCGGTGGAGGGTGGGGAGGTGGTAGAACGTCGCTCGAGATGACAAATGATCTCAGGAAGTGACAGACAGTCGAGCCTCGAGAGAGACATGAGGGTACTTAAAACACTTCAACGTGCCGAAGTAATTTTCCTTTAACGTTATCATACATTTACCTTCATTCAGCTGAATATTCTTAGTGATATATGATAAAAATATGCAAACCTCGTAAGGCAAGCGTCATGTGTATTTATGCATGTGTGTGAGGTGGGTAGACCCAGTATGAGCGGTCAGAGAAGACTCCACCTCCAAGAATACCTCATTACTGTGTGGTTTTATGCTCGTGTTAGCGCACTTCTGATTGAGGTGTAGCTGGGGAGCTATTTGTCTGGGCACAGGTGTTAAATGGGTTAATGACAGCTAATGGGGACTGCCGTAGGAGACGGGTCAAGACATTAACGAATGCATGGACGGGGCAGGTGCAGGTGGAGGTGCTAAGTAGGGAGAAAACACCAACGCTGGTGGTGGTAAACACGCACCCGTCTGCCTGTAGAGTTCCCTGGGTTGACGTCTTGTGTGTGTGTGTGTGTGTGTGTGTGTGTGTGTGTGTGTGTAGGAAAACTATGGGACCTTCGTCGCCTGCAGTGAATTAGAGGACCCTGTCGACTATGGGAAACTAAGGGACTTCTCGACTGTGGGAAGTAAGGCACCTTATCGATTATAGCAAAGGTAAATCAAGGGACTTCTTCGCCTGTAGTGAACTATAGCACCCCTTCGTCCGTATCTGAAGGACCACCTCGTCTGTAAACCTATCGGACGTCTTGCGGTGGTTCTTAAACAATATAACAACCACATTCAGTTCAGTTCACAGTTGGTAGTTGAGAAATACGATGACTGTCTGACGTGCTCTCCTCACGACTGTGTTCCTGCGTGCTGCAGGTTCTACTGTTCTTCAAAATGATGACGCGACGCTTGCCACCTTCAGTAGTGTTCTCTATCTATCCAAGGTATAGGAACTTTATGCACGAACCTAAAAGATATGACTAACTTTTCCTCTGTTGACCGAGTTATCTAAAAAATATACATCTTTTCTTCTTCAGCGAATAAGTCTTCAAGTTTCCTATGCTTGTATTATATCTACATAATCATTTTTGTTTTATTGTCCAGTCGCTGGCAACGCTCCACTATATCTTTCTTGGCGGTAAAGCCTTGTTTTCATTGTGGACGCCAAAAGGTTTGACGTAAGGATACGAAAAGTTCGCAGTACACTGACAGTGTTCAACGATTGCCCTTGTGTTCCGCTCAGCTTTTTAGTTGAGAGATTCCTCAAGTACATCCCTCTAGAACCACAATAACCATGGGACTTATGTTCTCGCTCTGAATGCTAGATGGTTTGATACTATTAGGACTAAAGTTACACAACACGCTGGAACCGAAATCAAATGTCTCGGTGTTGAACCTCAAATCTTTTAGCCACGTAGGACTCTCTAAGAAGGAACTTCCTGTCCTCACTGCCTTTGTGTCCAGCCACTTTTGAGGTAGGTCCATCTGGCGTGAATTCGTATGTCCAGCCACCGTGGGTAACAAGCGCGTGAATTCCTGTTTCTAGATTCCCAAGGCATCACCAGAGAATGGTTTCAGATTTCCCTGGTTAGTGTTCTAAGGATTCGCAGAACACAGAGATTCGAAGCTTCACGTTAAAGTGCTTCGAGAGTTCAAGAGACAGTGTTTGTCGCCTACCGACCTGACCCATCACGACTGTTTTGTTTCCCTATCGTCATTCAGTCAAGGGATATACAAAATGGGCCCAAACATAGCTAGTGGCTAGTGCTCGGTCCAGTGGAAGAAATGGGAGCTAGCTGAACAGTAAACTCAAGCAGACAAACCTTATTAAAAAGCCTATCACGAAACAGACGAAAACTCACTCAATGTTTGTAGTGAGTGTACCGAAAGACCGGGATCTACTTGTGGAGCTGCCGTTTAGATCGTAACAATATTTACTTAACAAAACAGTTCTGGTAAAGATCTTACCTTAAACAGTAGACCAGTGTCAGCGGCCAGCACCAGGTATAAACTCCTGAAAAAAGAAAAAACAAATTGGACTCAACAATATCACACATTAGGAAATACAAATCCAATATGGGTTTCGACATTTGTGGTTTTCTCTCGCTAAATTTGAGGACTTTTATGACGGGTAACGTCTCACAGGAGAGGTCGATTGACGGTCTGCATGTTTTGTCACTGTTGGAAAACCTTTGGTTCCATAAAAGGGAAGAGGACACATACGTGTGACGTTTTAAATTGCAGGAAATAATTAATAGCGTTATATAGGGACGGGAAAGTGGGTGCAATATTATTTCTGACTTTCCAAACATCATTTTGTGCATAAGCAAATGATATATATGAAATGGTGTTACAAAAATACTAATATAGGGAATGCAAAGAGATGTGCAACAGGGAAAGACAGGAAGCATTTGGACTGTCCACCTCTAGCTAAGGAATATAAGCTAGGATGTGGCACTGTGTCCAGATATAAAAGTGGCTTTGATGATGATGTCATACGATGGGTAATGGCATGTTCCACGTAGGAACGGTCAGCACACATCCAGAGGCACAGTACTAGACAAAGTTCTCAGAATCTTATTCAAGATTGGGAGAAAAGCAGCAACAAGTACAGAACTTTTATCACTGAGTGTTTGGTTTACCCCTGCAGCAAGTGTCAACACGGCAGTAAGAACGTATTCAGAGAGCAAATCAACACTGTACATATTGAAAAATTCCTCTTCATAATTCTCTTTACCTTTCTTTCTTTTGTCTTCTTTGAAACAACATAATTCAAGGTTGGAACAGTCTCTGGCCATGGTTCAAACATAAACCAATTACCTTATGAACGTAAACAATCGTTCTTCAGCCATTGTTACGGCACATCTATTTGACAAAGCTTTTTAGACATACGACCATACAATGCAACACAAAACCCCGATTTGACGCTTTCCACAAGACCCTTCCCAATCATACCTTCATTCTACCATACCTCTCATCGCTCAGGCCCTCAGCTTCAGCCATCGGTATCAGCTTTTTCGAAGACGTTCCTCAATACCCGAACATTCTGACTTGGTGAGGTGTTTACAACGAGCTCTTCCCGATTCTCACGGACTTCATTACCAACGGAAGGGTAGAGAGAGATCTGCTGGCACCCCTCACGACTCTGCCTGCTCAGGGACGTGAGTTTAAGCGGTACTGATTGGGTTGCTATGTGAGGTGAGAGGCTACTGTACACAGATGAAGTCATTATATACGAGGTTATGAAAACAGAATTTGTTCTAATCGGGTATTGAAGTGACTGCTATCACAAGTAGAGAGAACAACTAAAAATGGGTTAGTTATCACACACGGGAACTTTATAGTATCTAAGAAAGACAATAAAGAATTACAAGAAGCATTAGATGTGTAGACAGAAACAAGGATGAAAAACCACAATTATGTAAATTATTTAAGGGAAGGGAACGTTTGTCAGGGAAATACAATTGCATCTGGAGTCCACCATTAGTTGTTTTCTCTTAACTTACAAGTAGTTTTTGATATCAGAATCAGTATGTACTATATCGACCCAGAGACATGATGATTTATACGTGCAAATGGGAATTTATTGCCAGAAATGTTGCACGTGTTCCAGGGAGAAGATTACAGGAAAAGTCGTATTATATAACAATCACATCACATGGTTATTGAACCAGTTGCAGCACTGGGTTGTAAAATGGCATATGTTGTACTGACCGTCTAAGATTCCTGAGACATTCGTAAGCAGATGATTACTGATGACAACAATGTGAACGAAGACGTAAATGCCACGATCTGAACACTGGAGAAAATATGTTGGGCTGGATTTTTAAAGTACTCGTATTCTAATGGCAACCACACCCGGTGCCTCCCTTAAGTCCAGGTGCATTATATCTCTAGCCATTTCATATCAACATCTATCTGTATTTTTACTACGTCTTTGGCATCTCACCATGAATCAGTCACGTATGACCTGCAGCTACGACGTATGGTATTATAAATCATTTTGAGTACAGTAGGACGATCCTTGGTTGTGATGACATGATCTTTGACTTGACATCTCATGTGTCAGGTTAGAAATAAGGCCTTCATACCCAGGGGTCGTAGAGTCGTGCTCATGCGTTATAAAGTCGTGTATTTTTATGTTCACAGTCTGCTGTGGAGGCTTTAAACAACAGGATGTTAGGAAATGAGCAAATCATCTTCACAGCAGAGCGTCCTTGTGTACAGGAGCACTGGCTGTATCTACCGTATATACTCGTGTATATGTTTTAGCTTGAGAGATGGAAACGGGGTCAGTGGAGACTACTGTTCTGTTACCAAAGTGGTCATACGTGATGGTAGATCTTGGGAGAAAACACACGTCATTGAAACAGATGCTCTACACACTAACTTATGGTGCGAGGTGACCACATTCACCACCGAGTCCAGTCGAACATACTGATGTTCCGTTCTGTTGTTCACCGAAGGTACTACACGTCAAAGGGATTAATGAGCTTCGAACTGATAGGCCGCGCAGACCAGTGAATGAGGGAGACATGACCAGGAGAGCTACGCGGGTCATGAGGGGCATAAATACCAACAAAGATCGCACGTCAGTGAAGGGACGAGATATATCCTGCAACCGCGAAGAAGAGGAAGAGATTACATATGGTAAGTCCCTTGAGCACGACGGTATAGACCTTGAGCACGACGGTATAGACCTTGAGTACGACGGTATAGACCGTGAACACGATGGCATAGACCCTGAGCACGACGTTATAGACCTTGAGCACGATGGCATAGGCCCTGAGCACGACGGTATAGACCTTGAGCACGACGGTATAAACCCTAAGCATGACGGTATAGACCTTGAGCACGACGGTATAGACCCTGAGCAGAACGGTATAGACCTTGTTCACGACGGTATAAACCTTGGGCACGACGGTATAGACCTTCATTACACCCGTATAGACCTTGAAAGCGACGGGAGGAACTGTACCGTCGTGGTTAAGGGGGTTCAGCTCCTGCAGTGGTTCCTTCCATCCTCATGAGGGTAGTGATCTTAATCAGTGACCCACAAAGCCACAGTCTGACCCTAGCATAAGCCAGGAACTAGCAGGAGCAATGGTGTCAATGAGATGCTTCTCAACATTATTAATCTTTTATGTTTTATGTATCCAATACAGAGCGTTTAGCAGGTACACTTGGCACGTCTTGAAGGTGACACGCTTTCTTAAGCTTATATCATTTCTTTTTTTTTTTTCAATCATGAGAGAGTTAAGGTTAACCACCAGTCTACAAGATGTGAATTTGAAGATTCTTCTCCCGTCCTGTGCAATGATACGGAGGAATGCAAATAGGGTTCTTTCAAGACGACCTGTGACGGCACGAGAGACCAGAAACATAAGAGCTAAGTGTGGATAAAGCAGAAAAACAAACTGTTGACTAAGAAGAGACGTTTGTTAAGGCCAACGTCAGTCGTGGACCTCAATCGAGGCATTCGTCTCGTCGATCTTCCAAAGTATTTATGGTGATGCTCTCAGCTACTATTGATAAGTCGCTCCATACGATAGAATCCTGCTGAAGAAATTCTAATTTGCTTCACTCGAAATAAAACCCTTGCCTGTGAGTCTGTATCCATTACTGCGGATGAAACCAAAACTAATGTAGTCTTGGGAAGCTCCAAAGACAAAAACTGTCAAAATCTCTCACAATTACCTGTAGTGAATCACCTCTTAACACTCTTCCACTTTTTCCTATGCCAAGTTTAGGTAGTCTAGACGGCTCTTAGTGGATAAGTGTCTCAGACTGGGAATCTACTAGCTAACCGCTGTTTCATCCGTTTTCTTTCTCTGGTTCAAGATGACGGCCAAAACTGAACACAACATTCAAGGTCGTGGCGCACCAGTGAACGGTAAAGAGTGAGGATTAGAAGACTTTGAACTGAATTCAAGTTGTCTACTCTTCTCGCCTGTTTGATAGTGATTCTATGGCTTGAATTCAGGACGTCAGAGATCACTACACCTAACGTTTTTCCACTTATTTAAGTCAGAGTTCAGAACGTAGTTTGTCTTTTCGTCTTTAGTGTAGATGCGTAAAAGTGTGAAATTGTCAATGATGAAATCTGTTTGTTATCTGTGAGCCCAATCTGTAACCATGTCGATCAGATTTCAACGTAATTCAATTCCCCAGTCATTTGCGAATTCTGATATCAAACAATATACCTCATTAAAAGTGTCATTAACAACCGTCAGAGAAAGCATTGTTTCCCCAAGACTGATCCCTGCAGCACCCCACTTGTTACGTCTCGTCATTATGAGGCTTGACTGTTGATCGCTAGTGTTTCTTTATGGTCAGTTAACCGACTTTCTCATCACTGTAGCATAACCTCTTCTATTTCATCTGACTTACCTCTTGCTAGAATATTTTGATTGATGTGGAACTTTAATCAAATGCTCTCTGTAAATCTGGAAAAGTAACATTAACTTCAATTTCTTAAAAAAAAAAAAAAGACTGCTAATATTATCACAATCAACGAGATTTGTCAGACAAACAACTACGATTCCTTAATTTGATGGCGAATTTTTGAATTACTCACAATCTTCAATCGAATATCAATTTCCAGTGTATTAGTTACTGACATCAGGCCAACTGGGCGATGATTTTCAAGCCAGGACTTAAGAAGGCGTGATGGTGACAATTTCAAATCCTGCAGAAATTTCTGTTACAAGTGAATGATTGAACAGAAAAGTTGAAGGCTTCACCGTTTCACATCTAACGTCTTCTATTGTTCTCTGAATTAAATTACCAGGATATGCCGTCTCTCATATACTTCCATACTGTTTACTAAAGCAAAACAAAACAATGAAATTAATCTTAGCCTCTTGAGCCTGACTGTACGATCACTGAGAATGATCATACGTCATACCCAAGGGTCGTACCGTCGTGCCAAGTCACATAATTTGTTGAAGCGTCACATCATCGTCTTGAAGCATCACTTCGCCGTCTTGAAGGGTTACATATCCGTGTTGAAGCGTCACATCATCGTGTTGAAGCGTCACATCATCGTGTTGAAGCGTCACATCATCGTGTTGAAGCATCACCACCGTCTTGAAGGGTTACATATCCGTGTTGAAGCGTCACATCATCGTGTTGAAGCGTCACATCATCGTCTTGAAGCATCACTTCATCGTATTGAAGGGTTACATATCTGTGTTGAAGCGTCACATCATCGCGTTGAAGGTTCACATCATCGTATTGCAGGTCACATCACAGCGCTGAAGCGTCACATCATCGTGTTGCACGTCACATCACAGCGCTGAAGCGCCACATCATCGAGTCGAAGTGTACTGAATATGGTTACGCTGGAAATTATAGTCTAAATTTCACTTCGGGACGTCTGGAAAAGGATTTCGCGTACCGGTACCACCTGACCGAGGAACTAACACGATATACGGTGAAAGTAGGTCGGTAAGACTACAGAAACTAAATCCGGATTACTAGAGGAGACAACACGTCAACAACTAAGTAGCGAATGACTCACCAACCCAGGTGGACACACATAAATAGCTGCTTTGTTGATGCGAGGCTATTAGGAAAATCGCAGTACCCGTTGGACTATACCAATGTCACCGTTCAGAAATTGGGTTTGGGAAACGCTTACGGCCTCTCAACCAATTTCCTATCCAGCGAAGAACAATCCCATCAATACCATGGGCCTTAATTTTTGCTAGTAACCTTTGATATGGACCTTTATGCTTTTTGTAAATCTGGATGGATGGTATCAACTGCTTTACTTCCGTCATACATGTTCAGTCAAAAAAGAGGATCCAGCAGATTTGTCAGATATGAGCGATTTCGTCGAAAAACCATGCTGGGAATCGTTGAAGTGGTGGTCCTCTAACTGGTTTACAATTCTATCCTAAATGGTGGTTTTCATAAGTTTTCCGACTGCAGGACGTTAAGCTAATCAGACGATAATTTCCGGCCAGTGACTTATTACCTTTTTTTTGAATATCGATGTTACTTTGGCAGACTTCCATTCATTTGGAACTTTTACCCGCAGCAAGCGACTTACTGAAAGGGCAGACCAGGCCATAACTACCTCATTTTTCGCCTCTTTCATTGACCTTGGATAAAACTTATCAGGACCACCTGCCGTTACATTCATCTTCGTTCTGTTTCTTGCAGAAAATATACCTTCATCTTTTATATAATTTCGTTACAGAACGTAAAATGAATCTAGATGACGTCAGGATATGGGTTGTGTCTTCGATCGTAAACACCGTTGCAAAGAAATCAATTATAATTTTCGTCAAGGCTTCGTTGTCTTGAACCAAGTCACCGTTTTCCGTAATTCATTGGGTAATGACTTTCTTAATTTCAACATAACTGTAAAACCTCATGGTACACAATGATAAATAAACATAAACATTCCCATCAGATGGCAGAGAGTAACTGTCAGTTTGGGTTGCTCGTCGTCTGCAGGGGATCGACTGAATCTATGGTCTGTAAAACAGCGTACGAGAATCTTAAGTATCAAATCTCCGTGAAGGACGGGATACAGACTATCAGAGAAGCACGACAGAATGAAAAAGAAATTATTATTTACAACGAATGAAAACCCAATCTATGAATGTGCCTGAAGCCACTATCATATCAACGGTCACAATAGGTAATATGGCTCATCATCGACTGTAAACTGCTGACAGAATTATACAAACAGTTCTAAGATGTCCACACTGTGATTTCCAGGAGACAAATGTTTTTCACTCGTTCACAGATATGTAACTCGATGACTGAGAACGAAGCCGTCATAAAGAACTGGTACATAAAAACTTTGGGAGCGATCCCTCGTAAGAGGTATCTGTTTTCTATTGTTAATGATGAGACTGTCATGGTTCTGGTAAGATGTCGGACAAATATCAACTCAGCGCTACCGTACATGCACTGTTCTTTATGTCATCTGCATCCATATTACTTTCTGTACTTATAACTCAGTGCTCTCAATCTATAACTGACTATTACCGTCAGTATTCAGACTGTACAGTTTATGATGACAGGTCCTTATGATGACAGGTCCTTATGATGACAGATCCTTATTTATGGCCTATACTCACTCGACCAGAGTGTCAACCGAGATAACCTCACGGAAGCCATCCCCACCCGTTGATACATGACCCATATCTAAAATCTAGGCTTCAGAAAGAGCGAATGTGGTGAAATTAAGGGGATGCATAAACTACCTGTATGGACCTGTCTCCTATAGCTATACGAGAACGAAGGGCACAACAACAGACAGGCACTGAGGTGACGAAGCAGCCCCCGGGACTGCAGCCCGGCTTCTACCTCACACGGGGAGTGTATACTGAATTAATGTGACCGGTTGCCCAGTCACTCGGCCAGACAACACATACGACGCTGCTACAGCCAGGCTATAAAGCATCATCAGTCCGTTATGTGAACAATGTCTCGACTGTCAAATCTTACAAAACCGAAGATCTGAAGCAGTCCAAAGACCTCTTCTAAAGCTAGACTGGAGGGATTTCCTGCAGCGTAGCCAATATGGCACAAACAAATTACAAAAGCGTATACCCCTAGTCAAAGTTATGGCCACTGATTTCGTACGAAAAATCACTTGAATGTTTAAAGAATACAATCAAGACGGGCCAATTTCTTTATCAGGTGTCTGTAGATCCGATTCTGGAAAGTAGAAACTAGTAAGATCACATGAAGAAGGATGTCAGAATTATTATTATTACACAGCTTCTACGTGCGAGAAAAGAAAGACGCATCATCCTAACGGTTAATCTTCGTGTGACTGATCTCACAAAATGTTAGGAAGGAAGCAGCCAGTAACATGCCTCTGGTCCATATCTTAGGAACCGGAGCTTAGGCAGCCAGCGCACAAAAGAACAGCGGCCGAAATAATATCTGTGGGACACAGGAAAAGAACTGACATATCCGTGAACAGAGAGGAACGACTGAAGAAAGGTGACAGCTGATGACCTCGTGTGAATGAAAGCTTTTAATTTCGCCCTCACTACAAGAGAGGTGAAAGATCTACCTCGGAGAAGTGAGCTGTACCTCATACAGGAACGGATGAGGCCCCTTTGGATACGGCTGGTCAGAGGCAAATAAATGTTGCACCCATACAACAAACTCCCAGCTCTTGTGAAGAGGACTTTGCATTGGCCATTGTCTAGGGTGTTCTAACATTCTCTGGGGTGTTCTAGCCATTATCTGAGGTGTTCTAGGATGGAAAAGAGAATATGGTTAACCTAACATGCTTTTGATATTGGACTGAATTGTGTTATTTTGAAATTTGATAAAAGTGAACGACTGAGATTCGGAAATAAAAATGGACAGAATCTACCGATTTTAACCACTTTACACCTTCTCTATCTGGAGATGGTGCACAGGTCTAGATCAAAAGAGAAAATATGTTCAGCACAATAAAAAGGGCGAGTTTCGAAGTGAGGAGGGAAGGGAAAGCTGGCTGAAGATTGCAGAGTAGAACTGTGAGCGTAAGAGGGAATGTAGTTAGAGGATAAAGAATGAAGGTCATTTTAAGAGTGAATGTAGATCATAGGAAAGATCCCTTGGTGACAGGATAAGAGTATACAGACAGATACATCATCAAAACAACAAAAATACTCATCAAGTTTACTGCAAAGACTGAAAAAACAAGTGGAGAATGTATGAGGGAATGTACGAAGCTTCACAACAAAGACTCAACACATAAATGTGGAATGTATGTAGAAGGTGGAACCAACAGGTGGCAGAGTTGGCTATTGTTGTTATTGCTGCTGCTGCTGCTGCTGCTGCTGTTTGGGGATGTTAGCTGGACGAGAGATGTGAGATCCCTATGGCAGCCCAGGGCCAGGTGGCTCGAGTTAAGGTTATGGATATCTTCCCTGACTGTTGCCAGGAGGGACGGGTTTGTGAGAGGTGAAGACACCAGGGTGGGCTCGTTAGAGAAATCTTTAGAATTTGGAGATTGATAGAAGTGAAAAAAAACCAAAAACATTTAATATATACCAATGAAAGAAATAAATCATAAACGGAATGTATGTCAAGTGTATGCACTGTTTGTCCAGTGACAAGTTTATGGCTAAACCGGTCATTACAAATACGACACACAATTATCAACGAATCTATCATCACTGTTCTTCACTAGGCAAGTGTGTCACTTCAGCTTATCTAGTTAGCAGCGTATGTATATCCTCACACTCCTATGTTACACAGCAATGCCAGAACCAATTCATACTGAGACATTAGCAGTACTTAACAAAAGAACGTTGTTTATAACCTAAAAATCAAGCGATCGTTGTACACAAATCTCACGCGGGCATATTGTTTTCGAGGCCGTGTGACTTGGGTGTTAGTCAAACAGCGACTCGCGGCCGAGTCATCCCCGCCATTCTGTTGCTATCATTAGCGGGCGTCACGTAGTCTGACGGCTGGTCCCTTCAATGGGCTTTTGTCATGGAGTCTCCACGAGGCACTCAGCCTATTCTACTACAGAACGCTCCCCTAAGAGACGGGCTGTGTGCCGTACTTGCACCTGTGACCCCACTTCTTGATGTCCGACTTTGCGTAGGACGCCATCTGGGAGAAGGGTTCAAATATTTCTTTTTTTCTCATATATATATATATATATATATATATATATATATATATATATATATATATATATATATATATATATATATATATATATATATATATACCTGGTGTTACCGAACTCCCCCTGCTCGAGGTTACACTACGTTACTGTAAAAGTCACCTCTGACTAGGCTGTATCACTAGGACTACATTCTCGTCAGAGATCTTACTCCAAAGGAGTCTAAATTTCCCCAGTAACAGAATGAACTAAGTCTTGGGCTGCAGGAGCCTTTAGAAATATCCTGGATAAAATCAGGACTCTTTCTTAGCGTAATTATGAATAAATGCAATAACCTCCTCTGTTTCTCTTTAAAAAAGAGTCTGGTCCACAATGATCTGAAGAAAGAGTGACATTTGTATATTCTCCCGCCACCGCCTGACCATCCTATGGACGCTGGCGCCTGTGAACCACGTCTCAGAGTACGTGTGAGACCATGGGCGGCGGCCGTGATAGAGGAGATCGGTGCACGGAAGCCACCGTACCATAACCGCTCACCCAGATAAGGGACAACTACCCTCTCTATGGTTATTCTTTAACAATGTAATCCCTCAGTAATAATACTAATAACAGTCTCAATACGCAACTATAGGTTTTTCCACTTCGTAAAATCGACATATTATCTAAGATGAAGCGGTTAACATTCATGTTATATGACACGATACGTTACGTAAACCGTAAATATGCAACACAAAACTCCAGTATCTAATTGTAACTTTTATCAACATACGATTTCATTTCTCTGTACAAGTATTACGCGACGACTGAATCATGTTTGTCTGTACCTGGTTGAAGTGTGCGTATGTGTTCCCGTATGTATGTTTGTATGTATGTATGTATATATGTATGTTTGCAGGGGAATCTGTCCTCCCCCAAGCAACACAACACAGAAGAACGATTTCCCCCAATGCAAGTCTTTGATCCCTTCTCTTAGACTGAAGGCACCAGCGTTGGTCGGATACCCAGTTTATCGACCAACCCCATAAGGAGGATGAACAGTTGCATTAACCAGAGATCGACTGCCGCAACCACTGGTTTCGAACCTTTGCGCTCGACGCCGAGCGGCCCATGAATGCCATAATCTCTCCGTCTATACATTTAAATTCCCCCTAAACCTGAAGCACATGAAATCTTTATATCAACTTTCCTTCCTGGTACTTTAATTTTCCTCCACACCTAAGGCCAAGGTAATGTCAGTATATACAGTCCTCCTGCCATTGTACTTTAAGATCTGGTCCCCTTACGGTAGACGCACGACACAACAAATAGGATTTTGCTGACCTTTCTCTCTCTATCAGCTTACAGAAAGGAGGGACTGTCCTCTTAGGAAGGGATTAAATTCCAGGAAATATGAATCGATGGTACTTTCAAATAGTACATAAATGTTAAAACTGCGGTGGGAGGAAAGTGGCCATTGGTGTTTTTCGTCTACAACTCTCCAAGGAATTGCTGCACACCAGAGGTGATCACTGATAGTAATGAAGGAACAATCAACGGGGCGGCGAGACACTCCCTCACTGAGGATGATAATTATGGAACACTTTGATTATAGGGAGATGGAGTGGGAAACCTTACATGCTCGTGGGAAGAGGGAGACTTAGATATTCAAATACCTCAAGTGTGTACAAGAGACAGGATCAAAAGGGAAGGACAAGAACATATGAGGATATGCAACTCAGGCAACAAGGCAGATGACCAGGTTCTTCGGGAGGTTCATGAGACGCTATATAAAAAGGGGAACAATTAGGTGGAGAGAGAGAGAGAGAGAGAGAGAGAGAGAGAGAGAGAGAGAGAGAGAGAGAGAGAGAGAGAGAGAGAGAGAGAGAGAGAGAGAGAGAATTACTGTTCATTAGGGCACTAGAGGAAGGACTAGTTCAAAGATGGAGATGGGACCAAATGTCGTGCTCATATATATATGAACTGACACCGGGAAATGTCGCTGAACTATAGGCCTGTCTCTTTAAGGACTGCGTTTGTAAAATACCGCTAAACAGAATCAAGAAACAAATGAGCCATTACTGTACCTTCAAGGGAGACTACTTAACAGGAGACAATACAGTTTTAGGAAAATGAGGTCGTGTGTCACCAACCCCCTATACCTTTGTTACAGGGTTAGTTCAATCTTCGATTAATGAGATGGATGGGTAAACAAACTCCTTCGTTGGTTTGACGATCATCTGGAGGGGGAACATAGGACAGGTAGGTGGGGCTTCTCAAAGTGTGCTAAGGTAACAAGTAGCGTACCGCAGGGTTCAGTCCTGGTCCCACTGCTATTCTTGGTATATATCAATGACCTGCCTCATGGACTAAAATCGTAACTAAACATGTTTGCGGATGATGCCAAGGTCATAAGAGAAATAAGCAGTGCAAAAGGAACTCAAATAGCAACAGACCATTGGGTTCCTTCTGAAGTTTTTTTTGTATCAGAAACTCGTAGATCAGTGTTATTAGATTGGAGATGCATCCTGAAAGTTTTCCATATAACTCAGGAGCTGCAAATAATATCGACTGTTAGGCAGGAAGCGAAGTACTTGACAGATCTCTTCCCAAACATATCTATGGTGCTATTTTCAACTCTTCTACCCAAACATATCTATGGTGCTATTTTCAACTCTTCTAATTGGCAAATTATTCCTTATATTAACAATTACGTTGAAGAAAGAGTATTTTGCCTCATTCGAGGTAAAAACGTTTGCCATCAAGTTTGTATCCATTACTGCGCGTGAAATCACACAAATCCAGCCTGGAGTATCAGCTTCAATGAAAGACATTGAAGTTTTCTATTATTCTGAGTACCTGCACTTGATCACCTCTTAACCATCTCTCTTCTAACTAAATAGATTCAAGTCGTTCAGTTGGCTCTCAGCTTGGGAATCATCTTGGTAGCTCGCCGCTGTGATCTCTCCATTCTCTCTGTCTTTTTTTTAATTAGGTGCACCCAAAACAGAACAATATTGAGCGCGGAAACGCAGCAATGAATTGTACGGAATGGTGATAATTTCCTTATGATTAAGTTGGAAAGATCTACCTGCTACTAAATACTGCTTAGTTGGCTTTAAGGTGACCAGAGGTTATCAACACCATAAGTCTTTTTCATCATTCAACTTCCGCAGCTCAAACTAACTTGCACTGCAGCATGCCTTCTCATTTTTACCACTGATGCCACAGAGAACAGTTGCATCAACTTACTGGGGTACCCTGACAAACTCGAGATTCGGTCCGGTAAATGATGATGAGATTGAATCCTGAGCCTTAAAATGAAAATAGGGCTTAGCGAAAGGAGGTTTTCTGTCCGAATATAACCAGAGGGAAATAGGCTACAGGTATCGACGTGTGACATACATCTAGGAGTCGAAACTGTACCTATTATGTCGCCAGAGAAAACATATCAAGAGAACTGTGAGAGAAGTAACCTGTATACTGGCATTCAAACATATGGAAAAGGAAATGTTTGGTAAGCTATTCACAACATACATTAGACCGAAGGTGGTTTACAATGCCTCGCAGGTCTTATCACCTCACCCAAAGGAGCACAGAGATGGGACTGAGAGGGTACAGAGAAAAGCAACCAAGATCTTCCCCGAATCATGAGGACTGAGCCACAATGAATGGTTGAGAGCTGCACACCCGCTCACATTCAACGAGCCAAATGAGAGGGGCGACTTTGACAGAGATCCGTCCATGTTGAAGTGTGGACTTGAGAGTGAATTCTAATGGAATACCTGATGGTGATGAAGGGTGGGTATCAGGCACCAGGGGTAAGCGAGGTCAGGTCGGTTTCCCCCTGGCGATGTGCCCCGGCTGGCATCAGAGTCTGGTTTTCTTGATTAACAAATGCTGTTTGAGAAGTTTTGATATTCTGTTGTTTGGCTATTGATGACAGACTGAGTTTCATGGATGCAGAAAGCTTCTTCTATCACGTGAAGTCATGCTTGATCTCAGCAACACCTTACTAGTTTGATGCGGCAGGGAAATGTCCATTCAGGGAGATGAAATCCCGTTCCCTCATACGTTCCTGTATTGGTCCTTGTTGTTGAGGTAATGTAAGCCGTTGGCTAAGGGTTGTGCTGATACTGATACTTTCCAGCATTCTGAAGTTTACAACGTTCAGCGAGGTATCAGAATTAGTGAATTAAGTTGATATGTTAAAAAGGATCAGATTTTTGAGTCATGTTGTTTATTAGGACTTTACTGCTTACATTTTGGTTCTTTTAGTATAGGATGAGAGTCAACTTATCCTCTGTGTTTCTGCAAGTGGTATTTCAATCCATCATTTTCTTCAGGAGTTTCTTCCATTTGGTATATCCGGGTCATATGTCTCCTATGGAACACTTCCTGGAGTGATGCTTAAACGTTGTTGGTGTGTATGTGAAAGTTTCGTTTGGAGAAACTATCTAACTTCGAAGTCAACCTGATGAATTTCAGAATCCACTGTAAGCAAGGACTTCTTGTTGCAAGACGTCGCAAGATGAACGGTTTCTGTAAGCTATGTTTAAGTATGCTCTGATGACACTCCCTATGCAGACATTCACTGCCCGCCTTCAGGCACCTTTCCAAGACTGTGGGCTTGCGGTACACACTAGCTGTATATTCGTCCATGTCATCTTTGACGTTAACGTGTAAGGAGCAGATCTTATCGTTCATCTTTATTTCATATGTGAGTTGAAGAACTGATGTCTCTTCTGTGGTTTACTCTAGTTGTATTAGGTAAACTTCGTTCTCAGCCACTGGGAAAATATCATCAACATAACGACAATAGGTGCTCGGTCGAAGGCTCTGATCTGGTGGATGCCATGTACGGTAAGGAGGCGACGAAATGGTCAGGGACACCAAACCTAAGGGTCGTCCTGGAGTGTTAAAGGGTAGCACCGTTATGCTCAGGAGGCCAAGATGCGTACAAGTGTCTGGTTGAAACGTCCACCACTTTAAAACAAGTCCATCTTATCTCTGAGAACCTCAGGTGTTTATGTTGTCCTGCTTCTAGCGGGAAGTGCTCGGGGTGACCTCCATTACCAACCACGTCGTGGCCTGCATCAGCTCCCGTTGCTATCAGCATCCTTCAGCGTTTCCATGACGCAAAGTCTACATAGTCCCTAATATGAACTATCATTCAGGTTAACTTGTATCTAAACAGGGTCTGCTTTCTTAAAGAATGAAAATATCAGGTCTTTATCAGGCGTGAGCCGATTTAAGGTGGTACATATATAAATACTTCGATTATGTAGCCGAAGACAATCTGTAACGTCCTTCTGTATTCTGACGTTTGGGTGAGGTAAATATAAAGGATCAGCTGAGCACAGTCTACACCCACCACATGACAGTGCCTCAGGAGGACATACGCACCATGCCAGCATACTTGGTCGCCTTCAGTCAGCTCTCTTTTGGCGCCGAGTTCCTTGGTATGTATACAGGTGCACACAGTCTTCTAATGTGTGTCATGCAAGTAGAAAGGAGACGAAGTAAACCGACGACATCAGCTCCTGAGGTAAGACGGTACAACCCCTTTGGGTAAGACAGGTTGACCTGAATCGTACTGTTATACCTTCGGGTCGAGCCCTCGTGCTCAAGGGGGGCTGTACGATTCTGCTGATGGTTCCAGCCCAAGGGGTAAAAAAGAGCCTTTTCTCCAGTGTCACAGGACCTAAAGCTATGGTTGCAGATAAACAAAGTATGGAGAGCCCAGCTGTAAAACAGAGGACCGCAGCATCCACCAGACGCGAGAATGATGCAGTGGTAAAAAACAACTCGTACTGTCGAGTATGTGCGCCGCGAGCGAGTCTTCTGTACTGCGACAGACACCACTTGACACACGGCACCTGCTCACCCAGAAGAGGCAGAGGACACAAGAGTCAGGAGGATGACAATGCCATCTCAGATGTTTCTCAAACTTGTTAAGGTCCAACACCGCATCGCAGCGAGTGGTCACACAACTGCCGAGAGCCATGCATTCTCAGTATACACCTCGACGCTTCTGACAACGTAATCTTTAAAGTCATGCATCAAACCCGGCGTCACTGAAGCCTAGCACTCACACTCATTCAATTCCAGCTGAGGGATGATGAAGTAGGCTCCTTAGTGACAAACGTTGAAGGGCGTCACTTATTTTCTTTTAATATAAAGGAAATTCATCAATACATATCAGATATGTTATCATTATTACTATGGTTCCCTGATGTTGCAGTAACACATTCAAACTCTGGTTTAACTCTTTGTTACGAACGAACATCTCAAATTACATTTCCTTTTTTTTTTTTTTTTTAAAAAAAAACGGGTAAGCGAGACCTTAGCTACTGTGTGTTGCATCGCTTTCCCCCATCAACAGTGTCAAGTTTATACTACGGTATTCAGATTTCATCGTCGTGTTATTCTTGTACTCACAGCGAGTTTTCAAATTTCATCGTCGTGTTGTTATTGTACTCGCAGCGAGTTTTCGCATAAGTTTATTTAGTTTGTCAACACCTCGTAATCAATCTTATCTGTTTTTCAATTTCTTTTGACACATTGTTACAACAACATTTCTTAAGTCAAAAAAACATCGTTATTTTTTTTTTCTTTCCCCACCTAACGTTTCATTTAAGCACATTCTTCAAGTCTGTTTAACCACAAGGAAGCAAAATTACTCGCCAGGATCTGCTGCTGACATTCTGGAATAAATGGCATAGCATCGTAGGTGTATTCAGTTGACTGGATGGGAAATCTTACTTCTGCCAAGCCAAGTGGCCGAGGGATCGCCCTCCACTCCACCTGGGCGACAATCAAAACACTCCGAGTCTGCGACTCACTTCTTGTTGTCGCTTACGCACCCTCGTTGGAGGTGATGACCTTAGCAAAATTAGATAACATGAATATTATAATATGGGGTCTTACAAGTTGCTGAATATATATATATATATATATATATATATATATATATATATATATATATATATATATATATATATATGTATATATATATATATATATATATATATATATATATATATATATATATATATATATATATATATATATATATATATGTAATCCTAAGACCACTTTTATAGCGACGAGTTCAGCAATCCAAGGATAAAATGGATTTCATAGGAGAGTGAAGGTTTACAATGAGGCATTGTTCCTTTAATATACATTACAAACCAGGTTCCCTTTTAGGAGAGTAAGAAGTGTACGTTTGCATACTCGCGGAAACCTTCCATCACCACCTTAACTCCTGAAAGTTAGCATCGCTAGGCTTTCTCAACAAACAGTGTACCCACCCCACCATATACCATATGCCTCGCCTGTTCGGGCATGAACCCTGTCAGAAACAAACATGAAGAAAATCAAAATGCAAAAACCCCACACAAAACAAGACCCATGACAATCACTGTCTCTCGACCAACCACAAACACGCATTACCAACACAACGAAAGGAATAATACGCCTAATACTATCCCACTATACACGGCACTCAGTTCTTGGCCAAAGCAACACACCGACCTCCCACCCGAGCCACACAATAACCAACACCCAGGTAGTAGAAAGCAATATACCCACCCACCCGTGCTTCACACATATCAGCGGCGTATACTCACTCATCCCCGAACCCCCTCCCACAACAAACATTACACAGACAAATCATACACACACAGTAATGACAAGACAAGCTTTAACCAACCGCCCTCCCAACCCAATTTTATCGGTTTAAACGACAAGTTTGGTCCCCGAACTCCCATTACGGAGTGCGGGGAAAAAATGAAAATAAAAAAAGCTTATGAAATGATATACTAGCATTCAAAATTAATAGAAAAAACATATCAAGTTACGTTATTAACTTTGTGATGATCTGGGCCAGTGTTAAGTGAGCGCCCGGAGGGGTGTGCGAATGACGTGTTTAACAGCTCCTAATAACAAAGGAAGATGTGGTAATGACGTCTCGTTCTTTCTATTGAGTGTGTCTTCTTACTGTGTCTTTAACTTCATACACAGGCGTGATGCTGGTGGAAAGTTCCATATACTTACGTATCTAAAAATATTACTTCAGCGGAAGTGCTATGCTTCAAGTATGATAGAAGATAATACTAAGAGTGGGATACGAAAACGCGAATGATAACAACAATATTGTTTTACTTGGTCATGTACAGAGGTGATGGATGGAGCCCACAGAAGGATGCGACTGGAAGAACAGGAAAGGTCAAGGTAGGGTGAGGTGCTGGGAGCAAGCTTAGCAGAAGCAATCCCGTGGTGAGGCAGGAGGCCATGGGAGAGGTGTATGGCTTCTCTTTAAAAGAGGTGTGGTGCATGCCTCGGTCCTGAGTGAGTGGCAGTGTATTTCGAGGCTTTAGCGAGTGGATGGCGACATTATCAACACCCAGGCTGACAAGGGAGGAGGAGTGATCGTAATGGGGAACCAGGAGTAAAATAACAAGATGAACACTACTTTACTGTCGGCCAAATATAACCTACGTCAGAAAACATCTGAGATATGCCGAGGGAAAGGCCAAGATATTCACAAGAGTGAGAGAAAGAATACGACATGATCCGACGACGGTAGGCGACTACTCTACCACAGCGAGGAGGCCCCTCGAGCGCCTATGATGAGCTGGCTGCCTAAAGTGAGTAAACCTAGTTCTCCCATGCGCCACACGGATGGCCAAACTCTTACCAGTTCCACCAACACGACAAACCGAATTACAGGACTGAGGGATTGTGGGCTTTACAGCGAAATGATGGCTAGTTTTGACATCGTCATTTTTCATTAGTGTCACGGTGGAGGGAGCAGTACAGGTAGCGAGAAGAGAAACAGATGACACAAATGTGGACGAGTCCACCCCTGCCCAAGGAGGACTACATGGAGTCAGTCACGACAAGCATCAAGCTCGAGTCCTGCACATTAACTAATGAGGAGCACCAGAAGATAGACTACAAGCCATAGAGACTCCCCACTTTGTGCTGTCTTGGCCTGCCTCTACGTGGAATCACTGAAGGACGAACGCCCTCAATCCGTTGAAGACGTTCATCTACTCACATCCAGAAGGACTGGCCTAAATGTAACAACTCAACATGTACATCACAGGGTCCAGGTCGTGGTAGAAAATACCCGTCTGCCTTTTCTGGACACCCTAATACACAGGGCAGACGAAGCAGAGATACTCAGTGTACAGAAAACCCATCAATAAAGGCGCTAAGTGACAGAACTAAGTCTGACATAGCCACTGGATATTTCCTGAGGGGATCAACATGTGTAGCCCAGAGTTACTGAGGGAAGAATGTAAACACATTGTGGAGACATATTTTCCATCACAGTGAAATGTATAAAGTGAAACGTGTGTATGGAAAAAGGTAATTAATTCAGCAGATTACATGATGGTGTGACTGCTAGACTAAGGCTAGGCTATAGGTACTATTGGCGCTTTGGCCTAACTGGATATGTCAACCGTCTGGATCATAAAGTTTGTGGTCAAAGATTTGGACACAAATTAGAACACTATGTCTTAGAATGTGAAAATATAGTCTTTTAGGGACAGATCTACACAAACCATGCAAGAAATGTCACAACATCTTATTGTTAATAACAAGATACCTGAAAGTGTAAGTTTGGATTCCCTTTTTTTGCATCTAGTCGGTAAAACTTACCATATAAAACTATGTAATGTATATACTGAAATACGAATTGTAACATCTTATGTAATATCAACCCACTGGGGGTCTGGAGTAAGACCTTTAGTGAACCTTGTAATCCTTTTGTGCTACCGCTCACAATAAGTATGGGGACACCGGCACAATTCAGTCAGGTGGAGGATCGATCGCCGACAACAGAAATAACAACGGGAGAAACGAGGCGACTGGTGATACCTACCTCACGGCAAGCAATATGATCAACAGAATTCTACGCACGACGTTCTGCTCCGACTGTTCATGGTCCTACTTCGAAACGCAAGGAAGGAACAGAGAAAGGGGGCCAAGTGAGGATTTTCCCTCTAAGGCTCAGTCCTCTGTTCCTAACGCTACCTCGCTGACGCGGGAAAAGATGAATATGTATTATATATATATATATATATATATATATATATATATATATATATATATATATATATATATATATATATATATACATATATATATAATGAGTTGGCCAACATAAGAAGAGGTGTTACTAAGTCACCTTAAAAGTTATGATATTCAAACCAAGTTCCCCAAGCTATACTGACAACCCTAGGACTCTCACGGTGCTGGGAGTGCGGGGTGAAGGTGTCCTTGTGCCTACCCCTTCCCTCACGCTCACCCCGGGTCCACCACACATGGTACCCATCGTGTGTTGACCATGATACCCCGCCAGTGTTGACACAGCTCAAGTGTTTGTATAGAGGATTCCCTGCGCTTCACCTCACCCCGTGTCACCTCCGTTCGCACTACCATCCAACGCGGAGACATTACATCCAGCGCAAGCCTCGCGCCATAAAGTGCACACAACTAACTTTTCACTCGTGTTTACAGCCGCATTTGTAGGAGAAAACAGGAAAGTCGTAGAATTAGCAGCGACCAAAGAACGGGAGGTACGTACCAGAGGTGAAATTCTCTCCTGCCGGCGTTTTGTTCTGCTGTGGGTGTTATGAAAGCCTCGGAGAGGCCTGGAATTACCTGTCGCTCGGGGAACCATTGTCGAGAGGCGTCGCGGTGTGTATCGAGGGTGTAGGCGGGGCCGCGGGCGTGCCAGCTACCTATGGGCTAACATATTTGCGCAACAAAGAGTCCTGTGTTGACACAGCCGAGTGGGAGCTGCTTGTTAACTGGCATGACCCAGGAGGTGACAGGCGGTGGATATCCTGCCATGCGCCTCTTACCTAACCAGCAGTCTCGCTTCCTCCCACCCCGCCTCCCACTGGACGCTTTTCTCTGCGCATGACTCTCAGGCCTGTGTCTAAACACAAAGACAAGTGCATGTGAGAGCTTTCGTATATACGTATTAGTCAGTCGCTTGGTTCAGGAAAACAATCATCCATTTCTTTATCTCTGTATACACATAAACATGTATTAGGTAAATTTGTGTATATGAATATGAATACCAATACATCTCTCTCTCTCTCTCTCTCTCTCTCTCTCTCTCTCTCTCTCTCTCTCTCTCTCTCTCTCTCTCTCTCTAAATCTCTGAAGTTGTCTAATATCTCCTTTTACACGGCTGGCGAAATTGAGGAGGATACCTCCCAGAGTTTTCTTAAGAGACTGGATGAACGAATGATGACAGAAAAGACATTACAGAGAAAGGGGTGGGGGGGGGGGGGGGCAGAAGAGGAAGGGAAATAAGTGAAAGAGTCAGTTTTGAGGAAGTGAGACTTGGTAGAAGGTAAAGTGTCAGTGCTCCACCCAACGTGCACTGAATGGCCTTGGTGTGGATAAGACAGGACAAGACGACTGAAGAAGGCCAGGATGGGCATGTGTGAAGGTGCGTTTTTTTCTTTAACGAGGAGGGGGAGGAGGATGTGCGTGGAGAGGATTTCTTGTGCTTTTGACGCACAAAGTTATTGAGAACTGTATTTGCTTTGGGATAAGGTAGTTTCCAGTGGGTCTGTTGAAAATTTTATGAGTATATTGTCTCTCCCGATGAGGTTATGAAAACTAGCATTCAGGAGTCATGGTGGAGCTCGGAACGTTCCACTTGCCTACCACAAAGGTGTCTCCAGTAGAGGTTTAAGGCTGGGAACTCTTGGCTCTCTCGTGCAGTTCTGTAGGTCTCGGTGACGTCAGGCCATGTGATGTTAAGGATCCACCTCAGTGCTTTATTCTGAACTACCTGAAGGATGCGGATGTCTGTTTCAGCCGCAGCTCTATATGCTGCTGAAGCATAAGTTATTAGTGGTCGAATCAAACCTTAATAATGCTGCAACCAAAACTACCACCACCTCAAAGATCCCAAAACCAAATAAATCCAATCAAGACCCCTCCTTTAACTATGGACCAATTACTTTACTCGAGTCTATCGGGAAAATCTTTGAAGGAATCATTAACTACAGCCTTAGACTACACCCGACGAACTTCCTTCCTTCCTCCCACATAACCAGTGGATTTTTGACAACGTCACTCCATCTAAGATGAACTTCACGTAATCACCACTTAAATATGTAACAACAATCGTACATACAAAATGACTCCTTGCAAAAGAGATGTAGAAATGGCCTTCGACACTGTCTGGCACGAAGGCTTCAGGTGCAAATTAAGTAAGTTCAACGTCCCAAAATAAAACTCATCCAATTACGTAAGCGATCGAAGGATACGAATCAGATACATGAAATCCGTTTCTAATTATTTCTCCCCTTGATGCTGGTATACACCTCAAGGCTCCGTGCTGGCTCCACACCACAGCTCAACACAAATGACTCACCTGGACCTCTATTCACTGACTGTGACACTACAAGACGCATATGACGTCATTCAGCTCATGAGTCGTTAGGTGTAGGTCACTAGTGAAGTCAACCGTAAATTCACTGGAGCCTTTTAGAGGTTTGTAGGTGTTGAGGCGGTGAGGTGAGCGACCTCTGATGGCTTGGGGGGGTTCCTCTGGCTGACAACCAGAGGTTCGTTTGTCCGGTGATTCAACTCTGCGAGGCCTCCACTAAGGTGACGACCACCTCCTGGAGTATTGAACACGCATCGAGGATGAGCCTTTATCTGTGTCGCCAGGTTGGACGTTAGCCGTCACTCTGGCCGGCCACGGGACACCTCGGTCACATATCACTCGCAAGTGCTGGTCCACTTAACATGGTGCTTCTCTAAGGGCCGTGTGTGTGTGTGTGTGTGTGTGTGTGTGTGTGTTCTTTGTATCTATCTTCCATGAAGTTCTCAGATATAGAGATCTAAATGGTATCAGATTTCATATGAAACGTTTCCATTGACTGTCGCTCCTTCCTAATCCCCTTACCCTAGTCATAGTACACATGAGACAGGCGATCGAGTCCTAAGCCTACCCAAGGTTCTTCTGACGGGCCGGCCACGTCACACTGGGGCCATGACCACGACATATACCACAGGTTCACTGGCCCCCCCCGCCCCTCCCTCACACACACAGACCACGACCCTCTACATGCCGGGCACATCTTCGACATAATGATCTAAGGGTGACGGTAGATGCATATGTTAGCCATGAGATCTACGTTGCCCTTAAAAAGGTATAGCCCTACTTTATCAACAGGTCATGTGTGGCTTAGGGAGCGACTCGGTGGTCGCGCACAGAACCCGTGATCACCCGTCCTTCTTCTACTGGTGACCAGCCCGGGAGTACTGTTTTTCTGGGGATAGGAGCGGTGCTGCCCAACTTCCAACCTCCTCCCCATCGCTAGACAGCTAGGGATGGGGTTAGGGACTCAATATCGGCAAAATAATTTCCCCTCAAAATTGAATCTCAGACATAAGAGTGAATCTGATGATAGTCTATCGCCAGCTTTCACAGCTACGATTCTGACGACATTTTCAGGTTTGCTGGACACACCCGAATTTTTCATGTATACGACGGACGTCAGTCAGGTTAACGTGTATAGAATTATTAAGTTTGGGCCAGTCTTAAGGGTAGACTGAATATGGATTAACTAAGGTTGATGTCATTGTTCAATCTTTACGAATATACTGGGAATTTGCCAAGTAAACCGTGGTTGTTCTGACAGTATACCGTATGACTCACAATACACTTATCATTCAATATGCTTCCTCGACAGTTTAGACACTTCTTATTATAAAGATAATTTGTGTTAATATTCGTACAACTGATACTGATAATGTCATCTATTCTTGTACATCAATATCAAAAGTACTTTATTTTCTATGTTAACTGAGACGCCACGGGCGACTGTATACCATAATCAAGGCTATCTAATTAACGATATATATATATATATATATATATATATATATATATATATATATATATATATATATATATATATATATATATACATATATATATATATATATATATATATATATATATATATATATATATATATATATATATATATATATATATATAATCAGGACATGTGAAGCGTCTGGGGTAAACCATGGAAAGTTCTGTGGGGCCTGGATGTGGAGGGGAAGCTGTGGTTTAGGGCATTATTACGTGGCAGCTGGGGACTGAGTGTGAACGAATGGGGCCTTTGCTGTCTTTTCCTCGCGCTGCCTCGCACGCGTGGGGGGGGGGGTGTTGTTCCATGTGTGGCGGGGTGGCGGTGGAGATAAGTAAGGGCAGACAGTCTGAATTATGTACATGTGTGTATATGTATATGTCTGTGTGTGTATATATATGTGCACGTTGGGATGTATAGGTGTGTGTGTTTGCGTGTGTGGACGTGTATGTGTATACGTGTGTATGTGGGAGGGTTGGGCCATTCTTTCGTCTGTTTCCTTGCGCTACCTTGCTAATGTGGGAGACAGCGACAGAGCAAAATAATAATGATAATAATGATATATATATATATATATATATATATATATATATATATATATATATATATATATATATATATATATATGTATATATATATATATATATATATATATATATATATATATATATATATATATATATATATATCCCTGGGGATAGGGGATTAAGAATACTTCCCACGTATTCCCTGCGTGTCGTAGAAGGCGACTAAAAGGGGAGGGAGCGGGGGGCTGGAAATCCTCCCCTCTCATTTTTTTTTTCATTTTCCAAAAGAAGGAACAGAGTGGGGCCAGGTGAGGATATTCCAAAAAAGGCCCAGTCCTCTGTTCTTAACGCTACCTCGCTAACGCGGGAAATGTCGAATAGTTTAAAAGAATATATATATATATATATATATATATATATATATATATATATATATATATATATATATATATATGTTGTTACGAACTCAATACTTATTCGAGCAAGGTCGCCAATAACATATACGTGTTATAAATACTATACTGTTCCTTGTCTTTGCAGGGACGTTAGATTTGTTACGTTACACAACACAGGATAACACTATCTTAACGTTATGAGATTAAAACAAACATCATATGATACAAGAAATACAAGAAATAAGAATACAAGATGACAAGCACATTAATCGAGTACCAACACTTTCGTTAACACTTGACATTCAATATTCCACATTCTACATTCCAGGTAAGATTTCAAACCAGGAGATCTCTTTCCTTTATGACAAGTTGACTATAAAAGCATGACACAAGACATTCGTTGGGCAATTATACGACAAGTTTTGACACATCGTTACACTTAGCTAAACCTGACGTGACACAGTAAACATCTTATAAACTAGGGCAGCGGTGGCTACGGGGTTCGAGACAGGGAAAGCCTACATTACCTTGCTGGGCTCGGGGCTGCTGAAGGAATCGACTCTCAGGCGATCGTCTGAGCCTTTTATCTGAAGGACCAGCAAGGCAGGAACAGCTAGCCACGCCTTGACCCGCCACCTATGGCTACGATAGGTCGGAATGACCACAATTGCCCCTGATTGGTCAAAATTGTCACGCCCTAATCCCAACGTGATTGGCTGGAGGAGGACTAAGGTCCGGCCCTCATCTTGCGTAGAGTTCAATCTCCTTTGTTCCCTTGTTTACGAAAGCAGCGAATGTACGGGATGACATACCCCGTAGCTGGCCCCACGACTTGACTTGACGCCTCTGATGAGGGTTCGGGTGCTGGAGGACTGGTCAACATCTGCTTCAAAACAGGATTATTAAGACAAATAACTCGGTCAGGGAAGTGAGGTCCGAGCCGACAGCAACAACACCCTACTCAAAGGTACACCATACGCAAAGACACACCATACATATATACGAACATGTGGGCACACACACACATAGTCGTAACAATATATATATATATACATATACATATATATATATATATATATATATATATATATATATATATATATATATATATATGATACCCTAAGCCAGGTACCCATTTTATCGACCTGCCCCTAGCGGAGGATGAACATCTGGGTCAACTGTGGACCGGCTGCCACAACCAGGATTCGAAACAATGGGCGGTCCGTGAATGCGTCACGGCCACCATCGCCAAACGCCACACAAGTTTCATCACGAAACCCACCACCTCGTGTCGCACGAACGGGAAAGTCTCATAATGAATACTGAAGAAAGAAAATAGATGGTTGAAGTGAGGTATCTGGTTGGGGGGAGGTTAAGTTCACCCTCCCCCTCTTTAATAGATAAAATTTCCACTGACTGATTTGTAATTCATCCTTTTTCTTTCGTCAATGGAATACCGTTTGCATTAATATCAAGATTTCATCAACTCCTTCCATCACAAACAAACGTTGATATAATCCGCACATCAGGGGTGGGTGATGTTACTTCAAGGAGCCAACCCCCACACCGCTATTCACAGATCACAGCCACCCCTCCTCACCCGGGCCCACGTTCAGATATCTCCACCGCTCCTGAAACCATGATGCCTATCACCGTCTTATGCTAGACGGCGGAGCGCCAGGAGCACCTGGGTTGTGCAGGATAAACTTAGCCTAGCAAAGTATGAAGCAGATTATGTGGCAACCAGGCGAGACACTGCCCTTAAATGAGACCAGCACAGAAAATGGTCTTACGAAACAATGAATATAAGAAAAATAAACGAGAGAAGGCAGTGTTATTTATTATATATCCCCAGTTATGGGAAACTTGTTATTGCCGTCTTCACGTGAGTCCTACTCCCCAGAAGTGGGGAGCTTATTACTCCCGTCTTCCCGTGAGTCCTACTCCCCAGTGTTGGGTAGCTTATTACTCCCGTCTTCACGTCAGTCCTACTCCCCGGTAGTGGAGAGCTTATTACTGCCGTCTTCGCGTGAATCTTGCTCCCCAGTGGCGGGGAGCTTATTACTCCCGTCTTCACGTGAGTCTTACTCCCCACTGGTGTGCAGCTGATTATTGCTGCCTACAGGTGTGTCTAACTCCCCAGTGATGCGGAGTTTATTCCTCCCTTCTTCACGTTAGTCTTACTCCCCAGTGGTGGGCAGCTTATTACGTCCGTCCTCACGTGAGTCTTACTCCCCAGTGCGGGGGAGCTTATCACTGCCGTCTATAATTCCATTTCACTCCTCAGTGATGGGGCGTTTAATATCATCTGATCCTTATCATTGATATTATCTAGACGTGTGGTGTGTGGCACCTGCCGCTGTTATCCTGTCGATGTAGTAGTGGACGTCTGGCATCCACCGACCAGGGAGGGAGAGGCACTGTCGCCTGGGTTCCGGGATATTTAATGGGGACTGGGGGCGCGCGGTAAGCCAGCACCGCGGCGTTTGCTACGTACCCACATTCAGGCCCAGATCACTGTCTTTCATCCCACGCTTCAACTATATTTTGGTTTGATGGCATTTAAGCTGAATCCTACGCCCTCTTTATCTCGTACATTACACTGAACAACACTTAACTAACACACACATCTTTGTTTCGTTTTTTTTTTTCTAGTTTCTTCTTATTTTTCAGTACAACACAATTATGGCAGATAATTCTTCGGCGCTGATCAGAGAGGCGCTACTGATGGCTGAGTGGATCCCAGGGCCCAGTTGACCGCCATCATGCGACTTGGACCTCCCATCTCTCCCGTCCATTTCCGCAAAAGTTGTGGTGATCTTAATCTCAACCTTCGCTCGGCTGAACCACCAGTTTACCTACCTCCTCCCCTGATTTTTTCTTTTTTCTTTTTTTTCTTCTCCCTGAAACCCAGCAGTCCAAGGCTACTTCTCTGCTGCATTATCAGATCTTCAATTATGATCTCCATGGGTTTCCCTCCATGGGTTTCCCTCCATGGGTAGAGTTTGTGCCTACTTGAGTACAGGAACACCTCCGCTTCGTGGATCTCGAGGCTCCCAACTTTGATACCATGTAGTTCAAAAGCTCTCTACCCTCTGTTACCTTGCACCTATAATTCATTTACTTCCCTCCATTTCCTCAAGCTATGGACACCTTTTCGACAATCTGACTTCTTGTCTCGAACCTCTGCTATCGTCACACTCACGCGCTGAGATCCTCTATGTAGGGGATTTCAATATACACCACAAGGATTGGGGTAGGCTCTAACCGAGACGATCCTGCTGGAACCGGGGTCTTTTCTTTTTGTCTTTAAGGATCTGGAACAGTTAATGAAACACCCTACCCAAGCTCCCGACCGCCACGACCACTTTTCTAACACATATGACCTCTTTTTTTCACACCTTTGAACCCTTCCACTACTCATACACCATTTCTGCCTCTTCGGGTCCTCTGACCACAATCTCATCTCTATTAATTCTAGTTGAACACGCTCATCCTCCGTCCCCCCTCCTCGAAACACCAACTTAGGCACTTTGTGAGAATTCCCAGGTTATCCCCTGTGCAGCTTCTTCAAAGGCTTTCCCTAGGATGGGTACTGCTTTTCAGGTCAAGATGCTTCGTGTTGTGCTGAACGCAAAGCAGAGGCTATCTTGGCTAGGATGGAGAGCTACATCCCATCGTCAGAATCTTCTCCTCAAATCGTAGTTTGATCACTCCTGCGCTGCTGATACCTGTCGCATCAGGTACGGTGGGTTGTCAAACTATGAAACTCATCCCTTCCCCAGAACCCCACTCCTTTTTTATTTCTGCTCGAAATCGTTGCAAATCTGTGTCTCAGAAATTATGCCCATTTTCATAAAGAAAAAAAATATTCTGACTTTCTTCTTCTACCAAGAATTGTTTTTGGTCCTTAACCAAAAGCATCTCCAATAACTTAACGTAACAAAACCCTTCTTCCTCTTTTCCCTCCTAATCAATCTACTGCGAACTTTCCAACTGATAAAGACGTTTACTTTGGTACCCTGTTTTCCTCTACCTCAGCTTTGAATGATTCAGCTTCTAATCCTCTGCCCCAGTCTTCTCCCAATGAACCTATGCCATCTACATTCTCGTCGCGCGGGTTCTTCCACGTACAGTCTAAACTTCAGGTGGTCAAGGCATAATACCTCCGCTAGACCCGAGTGCGCCTCTGAGCTAGCAGCAATCCTGGTTCGCTGATATTGCCTCTGTCTAAAAACCCAGACTTTCCCTTCTGCTTAGAAGCGTGCCTAGGTACAGTCCATCCCTAAGAAAGGAGACCGCTCTAATCCCTCCAACTACCGCCCCATTGCTTTCTCCAAAGTCTTTGAAACTCTTCTATACTTTCACTCTCTCAAATAGAAAGCCATTCCCTTCATTCGGATCACCTTTGTAGGCTGCACAGTGCTAAGTCTACTGGTGACCTCGCCAATGTAACTCACGTCTAGTCCTCCTCTCTTAAAGATTTTGGAGAAAGTTTTGTCCCAGTCCTGGACAGCTTCAAAGCATTTGACAGGGTCTGGCACAAGTCTGCCCTTTCTAAACACCCTTCTCTTTGTTTCGCTGCTTCTCTCTGTTCTCTAATACATATCTTCCTCTTTGGCCGCTTCATCGCAGTACTCGTCGAAGGAGAGACGTCCCCCTCCTGTCATATCAATAGTGGTCTTCATCACGAGTCTGTCCTATCGTCAACTCACTTGACTTGGGGGCTTCTGTAGCGTAATGGTCACTACACCCTGGCGTATTAGTCACTATACAAAAAAAAGAAAATGTGAATCCTTTGTAGTCATAAGGCGCTTCTTTCTATTGCATTTACGTGAGTCTTACTCCCTAGAGAGGGAGCGTGTCAACGCCACCTTTTTGTGAGTCATCCTCCCTAGTGAAGGGGAACTTCCAATTGCTTTCTTTTCCTATTCTCAACTTTTGTCTTTTTCTTTGAGGTATAGGAGAAAAGTAGGGTCACTACTGCGGCCCTTAGCTAAGTCTACCACCACGGTATGTGGACACAAATATATTCGTCTTGTATCCTTCTCTGTGCTTACTGATACTAGACTTCAAGTGGGTATCATTATGTTGCGTGGTGGCCTTCTATACTTCTGTCTGGACCCAGAGGTAAGTACTTGGTGAGGAGCAAGATGTCTGTCAATGGTAACTTTACCTATGCCTGTTAACTTGACAGGACGGACGCAGCCAACTGCACGACTACAGAGAAGCCGAACGCACAGGCCAGCGAGACGCCCCTGACTCCTGCACCAGTCGTTACGGTGCGTCCTGCCCTGCCAGCTTATTCAACTACCTCAGCCATGGAAACGACCTCGACCGGGATAGAGAGAGGTCCGGGATGCAAAAGGGACCTAATGACCCTTGATTTGGCCTCGTGTAGTGAGATGAGGCAATAATTTGGCCCGCTGTGGCTTATGCCAATGACTGTGTGCGGTACTGGGCCAGGTGCATGGTACCAAGCCAGTACATGGTGCTCTCAAACCACTGAACACTACGGTGCGACCCTTGATCACAACGGTACGACACTCGATCACAATGGTACGATCAGTGAGGGGTAACGGCACGGCCATAGGGCATGAGGATGTTAAAGGTCGAAGGCTAAAGGTCATCAGATCCAAGGGTCGTAAGTACCGTTGTATTCAGAGGTTGTGTTCAAGAGTCGTACCGTTATGTTTATAACGTACCGTCGTACCGTCTTGCTGAGGGGGTTCCCTACAGAAGTAAGTTTTCACCTCTTGCCAAACCAGTGTTCACATATCCTCATCCCACAACAATACTTTGCTCAATACTTAGCAGAATCAAAGTCACTCCATCGTGACGTCATATGTGATGTATTTACTTGTGACAGAATATACGTAAATCAGCTGATTCTGTGGGGTATATCTGAGCGAGGTGATCCTATGACACATCCAGAGATGCAACAAAAGATATATATATATTGTATAACTAGGGTGTTGTGTGGGTATGTATACCAGAGAGAGAGAGAGAGAGAGAGAGAGAGAGAGAGAGAGAGAGAGAGAGAGAGAGAGAGAGAGAGAGAGAGAGAGAGAGAGAGAGAGAGAGAGAGAGAGAGAGAGAGAGAGAGAGAGAGAGAGAGAGAGAAATGTTCCAGATTCATAACTTACGCAGCAGACATTCCCTCATCAACTGATGCTATGAACATGGACATGTGCCATGAAAAATATTGACGCCACTCAAATACTAGTCACGAACCATTCACTCTCCCATCATACCCGTTCAGTATAGACGCAACAAATCCGAAAAGAAGTGGAGAATAAAAACAAGTATAAACAACTTTACAACAGTAGCGCTAGGAAGGATAAAACCCCAACAATATAACCACAGAAGAGGTGCAGAATCCTGGATCACACACACCTACAAGAAGGGGTTTGATAACAGATCATATCAACAAGAGATCCACACATGGAAAGGCGATTATGACCAGTCTGTATAGATTCTAGCACCTTCCAGAGAACGAAAAATCACACATGGTCAAGGCTGTGATAATACCTTTACTAACCTACTCACATACACCGGCGTTTCTCACCTCCAAGTCACGCATGCTGATGCTATAGAGGATACAAGATAAGGCTCTAGGATTCGACCCGAAAGAAGATCTTCAGATAAGATCTCAGTGTCCTTAAACGCCTGTGCACTGGTGTCCTCTGACTCCATTACTGACAGGTCCACTACCTTCCTGGGTCTGTAAGATCCAACTCACAGGTACCTTAACAGAGGCTTTGATAACACCACTGAAGAGCGTGTCAAATCTAGGACGAGAAGGAAGGAATCGAGTACCTTTTATCAGTACAAAAATCATTCTCACTAAATACGGGTTCAGTGGTGCCACAGTCGGTATACCCTTAGTCCCCACACAGCAGCAATACTTCCCACACAGGGGGATGTCTATGATTCTGGGGTGACTACCCTAGCACCCCGCTGTGTCGCATACAAAGTGACATCCTCATGATTGCGGGCCAGGTAACTGTCTTAGACAGGACAGATAGGGCTACTCCTGGGTGAGGGGAGAGGGGCGGTAAGACACTTACTGTAGGCGAGTCATGCTAGACCCATGAGGTGACGAGGTTCCTTTTCCTTCTCTCTCCTTCCTCCTCTTTCCCTTCCTTTTTCTCTCAATCTCTATCTCCTTTTATATCTATCTACCTGTCTCTTTTTTATCACAATTCTTTCTATATTCTCTCTCTCTCTCTCTCTCTCTCTCTCTCTCTCTCTCTCTCTCTCTCTCTCTCTCTCTCTCTCTCTCGTGGTGTTGTAGGTCAGCCGTCGGCGAGACAGCCAGATCGGTGTCGTCCTTCAGGCGGAGGGTGGGTGAGTGGGTGGAGTCGTCGCCACACCTCCAGCCAATCGTCAGTGAAGCTGAGCGGTCAGCGGGGCTGGTGGGCGTCAGAAGCCATCGTCCGGGCGGACGATCTCTCCCCCCCTGCCTCTGCAACCCGGCGCCCCGCCCACTACACTGCCGCGGGATGAGGGGCGGTCTACGCCATACATACAGGCGGGGGAGGCCCTCCAGTGTGAGAGGGAGGAAGGACCAGAATCTATGGGTGTCTCGGGGCGCGCGAGTGAGGCCGTCGGGACGGCTGCTCAGCAGTTTAGAGGCTCTGGCTCCTCTGAACTGGACCTCTGAGGGAGGGAAAGTCGAAATGACACAAAGAACCCAGAGCATCTCAGGACCTTAGCAAACACCTGGAAAGGAAAGGAACTTGCATGTCCACACCCCGTGTGTGAGCCTAGTGACCAAGGACTGTTGCTGAGGATACGGTGGCTGGTAGTGGCTACGGACTGGATCCCCTGGGCCAATACGATTGCTGTGGTGAGTCTTTTTCTTCTTTACGTCAAGGGTAATGAGTGCTGAGTGACCTGTGTTAAGCAGTAACCTACAGCGTTTCTCACTCATCACCTAGCCACAATGTATCATGTATCAGCCATATGAACGGCGCACCAACAACATCAACGTATTACTGGTGACTTTCGAAGTTCATAGACTTTGTAAAACTTATGATATCGCCAACAAATACAAAACAATGCCATTATCCGCATCTGCTTCGGGGAAAATTATAAACAAAACATCACCTCACCAGCAGAGTACCGCATGTACGTACCTACTGGTGGCCATATGCCTTGTACTGACGACGACCTCCGACCCAAAGTAACCCAAAACATAAACATACCACCGTAAAAAAAACGAAAAGACGGTCATCGCTCCAGCACAAAGGACCAAAATCATTCTGGTGAGGACGTTTTGCGATCGCCAGGATTCTCGCGGGGTCAACATCAAACATCCGCTAATCAGTGATAGCGTGATGGGTAGCGATGATAATATGATATGCTAATTCAGGAACACCTGAGGTCTTGTATTCAGGATCACACTAGAAGAAAACGGGAAGTACAATGAAAACAAAGAACGGGAAGCCCAACCTTGCTGACGGAGAAGGCACAACACAACAAACCATAGACTCAGGACGGGTGTCCCCATGCCAGCTGCTGCCTCTCATGGAGAATAGACGATCCTCACTTACGCACAGCCATTCTGTCTCTTCACTTTACCTTCATTGTACAAACTCTCCCCCCCACTAACCACACACACACACACACACACACACACACACACACGGTCAGGAGGGAGTACGAGTCTGATATGAACCACAGGGGTGTTGGATCCGAGGTAGGGATCGGGGAGAGGACAGCGGTGATAAAATGCGGGAGTATAGTATGCGGGGGCGACAACAAGAGGCGTCTGGGGCATAGAAAGTGTGGGGTCGGAGAGAGAGAGAGGTGGGCCGGGGAGTGGCGGCAGATGGGCTTGTGTACGCTGCTGGCTGGGCCTGAAGTGTGATGGTGTGGAGGCAGCCTCGTCAGTCAGTGTGTGCCTCCACCTGGCTGTGTTCGGCTGGTGTCCACCTCCCGCTCCAGCTCACACCACCACCTGCTGCAGCCTTCTACTCCCGGTAAGGCGTTCCTCCTCCCACCTCCTCACCACTCTCCTCCTGCATCACAGGTAAATCACCCCCACAGACTCACACGAGTTCCCTGGTTGAACGCTTCATCCCGCTGACTGTCGTGTGGACGAGAGTGGCGTTGAGGACCAGGTAGGGATGGTCGGTGGGCTGAATTCATCAAGTGTTGCCCTACTGTGGCCGCGAACCATCATGATAATAGCATACAACAGGTTAACGCGACACCTGGTCCATCCCGCCCTGTCTCCATACGTTGACACCTTCCTCGACCGTAATGTACACATGTGGAGTATACTGGTAACGTTCTATTCTAAAGCTCTTTGTCTCAGTGAATGAATCACATTTCCTGGGCTACCATAGGGTTTCAATCCCTCTGCTGTTGCCTTTAGTAAACACGAGGAGAGAATTCTATACCCCGTTCGTCCCACGTCTTGAAAACTCTGTCGTACAATCATACTCCATTCATCTACTTCTCTGGTTGTGCTAAAAGTCCTTCTACATTCACCTACTTCTCTGGCTGTGCTAAAAGTCCTTCTACATTCACCTACTTCTCTGGCTATGCTAAAAGTCCTTCTACATTCACCTACTTCTCTGGCTGTGCTAAAAGTCCTTCTACTTCTTTTACATCATTTCAAGAACAGAAAACGAATCTTCCGTCCTTTTTATACTGCCTCTGGTTCTTCCCTCTGCGCATCTTTCGAGGATGTGTTGACTGAGTGTGATGATGTTTGTGTTTATGGAATCAGTGTTGGTGTGGATGTTACAGTGTTAGAGGTGGTCTGTTTGTTACTGTGTTATTGTTGACGTGTTTGTTATAGTGTGAGTGTAAACGCGCTTAGTGTTAGTGTGTTTGTCATAGTGTTAGTATTCATGTGTTTGTTATGATGTTAGTGTGAGTGTGCTTGTTGTAGTGGTGGTGTGTTTGTTATAGTGTTAGTATTAATGTGTTTGTTATAGTGTTAGTATTAATGTGTTTGTTATAGTGTTAGTGTGAATGTTTTGATACAGTGTTAGTGTGAATGTGTTTTGATACAGTGTTAGCGTGAATGTGTTTTGTTATAGTGTTAGTATTAATGTGTTTGTTATAGTGTTAGTGTGAATGTGTTTTGTTATAGTGTAAGTGTGAATGTGTTTTGATACAGTGTTAGCGTGAATGTGTTTTGATACAGTGTTAGTGTGAATGTGTTTTGATACAGTGTTAGTGTGAATGTCTTTTGTGATAGTGTTAGTGTGAATGTCTTTTGTTATAGTGTAAGTGTGAATGTGTTTCGCTGATCCTAATGTGTCTGGTAAGGCGTTGGTGTTAGTGTCTCACAGAGTGTCAGTGTGTCTACCTTTAATGTTAAGGTAACTGTTATAGTGTTTGTGTTGGTTGGTGTTTTTGATATAATGTTACTGTTAGTGTGTTTGTAATAGCCTTGAATGTGATGCGTTTGTTAGTGTTATCATATTCGCTACACTCTTAAGTGTGAATCTGTTTGTTATAGAGTTAGCGTTATATACTTTGTTAAAGTTTTTGTGTGTTCTGGTGTTTTTGTAACGGTGTTTAGTGTTGGTGTATTTGTTTGGGTGGAGGTTGGGAGGTGTCTCGGATCGGCTGTATTTGTCAACTTGTTGTGTGGTGTCAAGCGTCTGTGGGTCATGGTGTCATACGTACACTGGAGACTCACTCATTGTCTCAAGTGCCAGGTGTCAAAGCTTCTGTCAAGGTGTCAAACATGGCGTACCCAAGGTGTCAAGGTGTCAAGTGCCAGTGTGACTGTCATGTCCTTGTGACGGTGTTTGTTACGGTGTCACCAAATGTTTGTGACGGTGTCACCAAATGTTTGTTACGCTGTCACCAAATGTGTTATCAAACTTGTTACAGGGTCACTGTTACGGTGTAGTACGAGTTTGTAACAGCCGGTCATCCAATATTTGTTACGGTGTTATTCAGCCTGTTACTGGGTCAATAAATATTGGTTACGGGGTTGTTAAAAAGTTTGTTGTGGCGTCAACGAATGTCTAAATTTGGTGGTAATTTCTGGTGTGTGTGTGTGTGTGTGTGTGTGTGTGTGTGTGTGTGTGTGTGTGTGTGTGTGTGTGTGTGATGTATAGCGTTACCTGCTAGAAAAGTGATTGTGCCAGATTATACCGTGTCTAATCTCTGGTGTCACTTGGTGATATCACACGTCAGCTGCTCGTGTGTCATACATGGTGTTTGATTGGTGATGTGTGTCAATTACGGCGTCATCAGCTGGTTTATCTGGCACTGCGCGAGTGGTCGGATGCCCTCACAGTGTCTAACCACTGGTGAGAGAGACGTCTGATGTAAACTACAGGTTGAATATGTGGTCTTGTTATTATTCCGCCCCTCTGGAACACACGGGTTTCCCTGCCTCGACGCTCAGAACCTCAAAAGGAACTGAGGGTATCTTGGATATCTCCCACCTTTTCAGATATCTGGTCATATACACGTTTATCTTATCATTATCATTATCGTCATTATCATTATCATCATTATCATTATCATTATTTCATTATCATTATTATCATAATCATTATCGTTATCATTATTATTATTATTACTATTATTATTATCATTATTATTATTATTATTATCATTATTATTATAATTATTATCATCATTATTACTATTGTTATTATTTTTTTATTATCATTATTATCATTATTGTTATCATCATTATTATTATTATTGTTATCATTATTATTATCATTATTGTCATTTCCATTATTACCATTACTACTACTACTATTATCATCTTTAGCGTTAAGCTAATGGGGCCCTTTCTTCGTCTGTTCCTGATCGCGGGAAACGGCGATCAAGTCCGTAAAATGATCAGTATCACTATCATTATCACTATCATTATCATCATTATCATTATGGAGGTTGAAAACTTCTGAATAATATGTAGTATATGGCAACCACCACTACCGCACTGTCAAAGACGCCTCACTTCTCGTCTCCAACATGGCGTACCCAAGTGACATACAGAAGACCCACAAGGACTCAGCCTTAAAAAGACGGCATATGTTAGAGTCAGACACGCGCCTTCAATCTAACCTGCAAAATACGGTACAAGACCGCACTCTCTGCCTCCACTTACCAACCGATGGCCCTCTGCTCACCGAACCCTGACAGAATGCTTTCCATTCAGACAACGCCGTTGGTGACCAATGTCTTGGGGTGTGTTTCGACCAGAACCTCTGCTTCAGGCCGCAGCTAGAGTATCTCCGTCATAGGTTCAAAAGTAAACATCACGAGGCCGTTGACCAGGCGACCAAGATGAAGGTCATACAGAATGATGCACTCAGGAGCATGCTGGGAGACCCTTTGTGGACCAGGATCTGCAACCAGTAGGTGGAGACTAGGCTGCCGCCACGAGCAGCAAGAGTGAAGCAGGCGACAGCTGCGCCCTCAACCCAAGATCTGCAGGTCAGACAAGCCCACGACCACGAAGGCCAATGTCAGTGGCGCCCTCCATTTTTTCTTTTTCTTTCATGTTTGCTGAGATAGCACGGGAAGATAAGGCCCTAAATCAAGGCCATCCCAACAACGATATATATATATATATATATATATATATATATATATATATATATATATATATATATATATATATATATATATATATACCACAAGCCTGTGATAATACACACGGACTCCGAATCATCAGTGCGAGCCCTGCAACACAGCCTCCCTAAGAGACAAATTCAAGCTCGTCACCTCGATCCTTGCTCAGCTTCAAGAGCTACAGCAACACGGCCATCCTGTTACCACAGACTGGAACTCCAGCCACGTGGGGATGGAGGGGAACGAGACAGCAGACGAGGCAGCCGAAGCAGCCACACGTTCCAGTGAGCCTGCAACAGGTCAAACACTAGTTGCACAAAGCAGCAAGGCTCCAGACCATATAGAAATCTCGACACCTACAACGCTGGATCCCTGTCAGCCAAGTGGTATATGGTGGCCACGAGACTAGAGCCACCACACACCGACAGAGACAGGCCGAGACAGACCCTAGTCAATTGATACATCGTCTACGACTGGGGTGCAAATGCAGCTGGCAAACAGTTGACGGTGTCATCAAAGACCGACTACTGACAGGAGCCGTCACCACACCCACTGGAACGCTACACGTTGGACTGCCAAGTGGCACAAAGTCTCCGGGTAGGATTCCCAGATTTTCATGATCGTGTGATATCCAGCGGCCTCACTAGTCTACCGAGGGCAGAAGAAACAGTAGAAACACCTGCTCTGAACCACAACCTCTTACCCACTGCCCAGATGAAAATAGCCCACACGGCACCAGCGGGTCCTCCTCCACTCCTCCGAACCTGACCACAACGAGGAGTTGGGAGGCAGTGGCAAGGGCCCATGTGCTTCAATCAAGCCACATGACGCTTCGCGTGCAGCCAACAGATCGTACTGGAGTGCTGTAAACCAGCCTTTCGTTACGTGGAATCAGTCTGTTCATGGCTGGTATCATCAGGTTGGGCTTCGTCCATTGTGTCTCGTACTACATCAGCGGACGAAGGTGAACAAGACACCCAGCCGGATGGTGTAGAGTGAACATGGAGCAGTGAGTCATTGTTTGCAGAATGACCCGGCACAACAGAAGGTCACTGTTTCAGTCGCGTTTTCGAAGAGCCCAATCAAGGCCGACCCCTGTTTTTCCTACACCCCAGAAAAAAAATATCTCGCGACGTTACGTAACCGAGAGAGCATCAGCCCCGCCAATAGACAAAGTTGCCCGTGTTGGACCAATCGCGATCCGAAGGCCAAAAAAACAAACAAATTATGATACGCATTTTTGCACAACGAACACACCACATCCACCACAGAGCCCATGACACAAGTTACTCATGGGCCGCCCCAGGCCAGTAAAGTCAACCCGAGGACACATCGCCCGCCCTGTGCCACTAATGGCACATCCCAAGAACGGGCCGTCATGGAGAGGAGCCGTTGCCAAGCTTAAGTCTTGGCGAACCTTCACATACATATCACGACACATGGGCCATATACGTAATGACAGTGCATGTAGTGTTATAGAGTTTTCGGTTGGTGGATGTGGCTTGACACCAACGGCTTTAACACCTCTGGTAGCTGGGAGGCCGAAAGCCTAAACAACCAACCTACCAGGCTGATCCATTCCTGAAGATGTCTCGGCAAGGTGTCGACAACACCTATGGAAGCCTGCCATACAAGCTCCCTGTAGACACTCGAAAGAAAACTGGTTCTTTGATATATATATATATATATATATATATATATATATATATATATATATATATATATACACACACACACACACATACTATTCGCCATTTCCCGCGTTAGCGAGGTAGCGTTAAGAACAGAGGACTGAGCCTTTGAGGGAAATCCTCACTTGGCCCCCTTCTCTGTTCCTTCTTTTGGAAAATTAAAAACGAGAGGGGAGGATTTCCAGCCCCTCGCTCCCCATATATATATATATATATATATATATATATATATATATATATATATATATATATATATATATATATATATATATATATATATATATATATTGCTTCCTTTATTAAGTAAACTATATAACATAATCATACATGGCGTACGACATCATTTCTATGAAAGGACCACAAAATAACAAAATGTATTAACAATCGAAAGTCTTGATAAATGATAATGTTGGAATACAGACACCCATTCATAAACCTCACGTATAAATACGAGTGACAATTGAGCGTAGATACAATGATAAGATCCCTATGTATCACACAAAGACTCGCTTTTACTGGATCCGGCAGAATTAAGAGAACTTACTTTAAATTGGTCTAACAAGAGGTCTAAAGATGTCTCGTTGCTCGCTAATCCTTTGTAATTTAGTATAAACAAAGATCTGTTTGCTGAGTGTGTCAAGCAGTTAAATCTTTCCCGAAACAGAGATTGCACAAACTTTTAACACGAACACCAAATGACTATCCAGTTTTCCCTCATTTTTTACCCGACTCAGTTCAGGGAAACGCTAACTCTTGCCACCCGGGTTGATGAGATGTGTTCTGTCTTTCAAGTGCTTCGCTTTAATTCCGGTTTTTGAAACGTTACGTGTCATTAATAAATGAAGTTGGTGGGAAGTACTGTGGATATATACCATGATAACCAGCTTACTTATACCACGGCAGCCTAAACATTAAATGTCTTTTGACGAAAAGGCTATTGTTTATTTCCTTATAACCTTCACCGGTCATAGCAGCTTCACACTGAAAAATTATCACCAAATCACTCATTATTTTTACCTCCAGTTACAGACCCGGTTATTTTCAAGCCTAATCATTCCTTTAGTAGTGTCTTTGCGGATGTTATTCATAAGGATTTACAGACATCTGCAATAAAAAAGCGAGTTAAAGGGACGCATCTCTGAACATAAAGGAACGTCCAACAGGACTCCTAACCAGCACTTAAATGAATCTATTCTGTCGTATTGCGAGATCCGAACGCATTCGCAGAATCGCAACCACTGGGGAAAAAATCCATCTTTACAGAGCAACTAAACGTTTATAAACCTCTTGTGGTTTTAGGGTTGCCTTAATCAATAGAGTTAGATCTTTATGTCATATATTAATCATCGTACCCATGTTCAGTGGTCATCAGTGTTTAAGCATTTATGGGAGGTTTCTGTATGGATTTTGTAGATTTCATAACGTTTTCAGTTTACTGGAACTTTTCACTGTTTGCTTCGTCATTTCATGTGTATACCTGAGTTCTTACGCCATTTATGGCTTTGTTGTTTCCCTAATGGTGGAGGACGCATGCTCCGAAGCTGTCGCAAATAAATATATAATATCTCAAGTGTTAGTTTTATCTTCATTATACATACATACACATGTATATATATATATTTTTTTTTTTTTTATACTTTGTCGCTGTCTCCCGCGTTTGCGAGGTAGCGCAAGGAAACAGACGAAAGAAATGGCCCAACCCCCCCCCCCCCCCCATACACATGTATATACATACGTCCACACACGCAAATATACATACCTACACAGCTTTCCATGGTTTACCCCAGACGCTTCACATGCCTTGATTCAATCCACTGACAGCACGTCAACCCCGGTATACCACATCGCTCCAATTCACTCTATTCCTTGCCCTCCTTTCACCCTCCTGCATGTATATATTCCTATGAGTCCACGGGGAAAATGAAACACGATAAGTAGCTAGGAGGCCATTTGATAAACATGCGATTGTCTCGGACACGGTCACGAACGCTAACCCGCTACACCAGTGACGAACATGAAAGAACAAATAATTTTAGTCTACCTAGCGAACCTAAGGGACTTATACCTCAAAGTGAACGTCAGTATGGAGCTTCACTGCTGAAAATATACCCTTGCGGGTCTTATGGATGTGTTAGAAGCAAGAGAGTCATTACCAATCAACTGATCCATTACCAAAGGAAAATGATAGGTTAGTTCCAGACAACGAGTGCGTGGCATGAGTTGAAGATATAGTATCAGCTCTAAATGGAATGAAAATATATAAGAAGGAGGCCAAGATAAGTGTCATCCTAGGACAATGAAAGAAGCGAAACATGAGATAGTTACACCCATGACTGCTCTCTACAAAAAATAAGTCACTTGCTCCGAGGAAATTTCCAGAGGAATGGAAGCTTGCTGATGTAACTCCCATTTTCAAAAAGGAAACAGGGTTGGGGGAATAAATCACTTCCCAGAAATCATTGTCCAATTAGCTTTACGTCTGTAGTTGGTAAACTTATGGAGACCTTCGTTCAGTATAAGATTATAATTCATTGAGAGAACCACCACTAGATAAAAGATTCTGAGCATGGCTTTCCAATAAATAGTTCATGTCTGAGAAATATGCTTGAATTGCTTCACGATGCAATCAAAATGAGAGTAAGGCGCAAGTGATGATGTCATCTACATAGTGTCAAAAAGTATTCCATAAAGCTCCTACAGCAAAGGATGCTAACTGAAATCAAGACACATGGCATAAATGGAGTTCCTCTTCGGTGGTTAGAATAGTGGCTGACTGATCGTAAACAAACATTTGTGATTCACAGTCAAGCCTCAGAATAGTTAGACGTAGTAACAAGTGGCGTGCCGCAAGAATCAGTCTTGGGACCGGTTCTCTTTTTCCATACACATTGATGATGGTGATAGTGGGCTGCTTTTTCAAGATATCTAAATTTTCAGGCGATACAAGTTGGGATATATATCTACAATAGAAGCTGTACGTCTGCACCAACAAATGGACGTAGACTAACTGGTGGATTAGTCTCACAGGTGGCAAGTGAATCTTAATAACGATAACTGCGAAGTGTTACATATCGGTGGTAAAAAAAAGAATGAAAAGGAAAGCTACAGTTTGAATTCTCTTGAACTACAAAAGGTATATGAGGGAAAAAGACTCGGGTGTATTAATCTCTAATGCTCTAAAGCCAAATAAGCAGTGCGAGGAACATTTAAGAGAACGAAAAAAAGTCTTGGAATCATAGGTATGGCCTTCGAATTTCCGTCCAGAGAAATTATCCTTTCTCTTTACAAGTAACTCACGCGTCCCCAGCTTAAATGTTGTGTTCAGTTCTGGTCATCTTAGAAAAATACGGACAGAATGCACGGAATACAAAGGCAATCTACCAAGATTATTTCCAGACTGAAAAATCAATCCTATGAGAGCCATCTAATGACTTAAATCTATGTAGTTTAGAAAAGGTTAAGAAGTGATCTAATACAGACATTCAAAATTATCAAAGGTATATCGATAATCTTTATCCTACAAACTACTTACTGGTAGATTCGTCTGCTTTCATTCGTAGTATTGGTTACAAATTCATGGCCAAAAGTTTTACCTCGAATGAGGAGACGTAACAGGATTGTTGATATAGGGGGGATGATTTACCAATTAAGAATAGACTAGACAAATATTACGCTTCAAATCCACAACTGACATTACTTGCGCCTCCTCAGTTACATGAAAAGTTGACAGTGTTGTTCTATTTCAAACATCGGCGTCTGCCCACTCTTACCACACTGACCTATGAGTTTCACATCTCTTTTCCCTCTGTCACAAACAGCCTCCAAGGGACTCAGTCGTCTGTTGCTGTTCAAATGCCTTTGAATCTGATTGAGTATGAATGAGGAGCTGTAGTGAGCCAGGGTTTCTCTGTAGAACACAACCAACTGAAGTCGTTGAGTACAATGAAATAAAGTAGTCGTCCCTGGCGCTACCCAGGGGAACCCCCCATTCTTTACAGAGAAGCCCTGAGCCACAGCACGCACGCATCCAGTCATGACGATCGACGTCCTGGTTAACCCTGCGTCGGTGGTGAGGCCCTTGAAACCCATCTGGTACGCCACGGTCCAGCTGTCCATCCCGCTCGGCGACCGAGACACAGGTGACCTTGAGATGGCGATGGCAATGGTCCTCATCTTCCGACTCCAGATCCGTCTCTACGAAGTTTTCAACCGCGATTCTCGCCGGGGGAGGTGAGTTTCACGTGTTCTCTTTTTTCTCTTGACATCCGTTGTCTTTTGTCTTGTCGCAGGTAGTGACGCCCGTGGAACCACCCGGCAGTAGTACTGTGGCTCCCTCTACGCCACCACAAGCAGCAGCAGCAGCAGCAGCACACCATGTCTCGTAATCTCGGCGTCGAGACGGCCTCCATTTTCGTATCGTACACATTCCCGGTGTACCAGGCACAGCAGAGCAACGGGTCCATCAACACTGTGGCGCTCTCCACAGTAGGGCTGGGCCTTATCTTCTACCTAGCGAACCTGTTTGGCGAGAACACGAAGGGTCGCTCCCAGAGGTAATGAACGTTGGGCAGTAAAGACATGACGTGTAGATATACGTGAACAAACATATACATGGGAAGAACACATACGTAAGTACGTGACTTAAGCTGGTGTGTGTGTGTGTGTGTGTGTGTGTGTGTGTGTGTGTGTGTGTGTGTGTGCATACATACGTAGGAGTAAAGCCATGGTAATACATCCATACAAGGTTGTTAAGAGATGGGGCAACACCGAGTGTAAAACTCTCTCCCCGTAACACACACACACACACACACACACACACACACACATGTAGTAATAATACAGAATACAGGCAACATACACATTCACCCAGTGTTACAGCCTTAGCTTCTTGGAAGTAGCGTATCACATCAAGGCAGAGCAGAACACCTTGATGAACCTCACACAACTCAAGGAAAAGTGAACTATATACGGGAGAAAAATTGACCACAGCAGATTACTGACGTCTGGTGGCTGACGCTAGGGGTACGCACCTCAGAGAGGCCCGCAATGTTCCAGTGGCTTCATCAGAAAAGCACGTGAAAGCAAGTACAATTCCCATGGAGAATAACTGACCCTCTTACCAAAGGAGAGGACGTGTCTAAAGATCCCAGCCTGCGCTCGTGGTTAACAAAGAACCTTATGGTCTTACGATAACTGCGTCTGATATCAATATGTAAACAATGCTCCCACCCTAGATGAGCAGATTCCTTTTTTTTTTAATCACATCAGCCGACTGCGGCACGGACGAAGCCAAAGTCATGGCCAACGTAGATGAAGAAGGTCAAGATGATATGTATAAGAAAAACGAATACAGGAGGGATATTCAGCTCCTATGATTGTCTGTTGGCTCTTAGAGGCAGACTAGGTATAAGAAGACAGGAGGGAATTCCACCACAGATCCATATACAGTACTCCACACTGGGAAGAGGAGTGAGGGACCTTAGACACACAACAGCCTGATCGCAAGAAGATTACGGCAATCCAACACCCTAGCAGCTGGGATGCAAATCTTGCGATGTATATCACGTGAGGTGGCCAGGATAAAGTGAAGGATACGGTTATGCCTAACATGCTGATGTGGTGGCTGGGTTGAACTGAGAAGTTCTGACATTGAATGGCAGGAAACGAGTGAAGTTCAGAAAAATGAATCACTAGAAAATGCGGATTTGCTCTGTCGATATTCATCAAGTTGCTGCTTTCCAATGTGTGTGTGTGTGTGTGCAATAGTGCATGGGTCTGAATCAAGCACTAAGCAACCGCCTTCCTCAATCTGGTCTTCATCCCACCAGGAGACTCATCATGAACTATGTATGCTGCCTCGACACGGACGAGTTACACTTTCTCTACCACATTCTGGACGCCATCCGTCTCTCTGTCAGTACAAACACCGACTCAACATCACAACATCCCTCATACCAAAAATGCAACTTCTGCATTGCGTGCCTACTCATCACTTGTCCTGTACTCACCTCAAAAACTCATATTACTGCAGTTTTCCACCTGTAAGCCCGGTGGACGTAGCTGGCTTCCTGGGTGCTGCTGAAGCCCCCCCATGGGAGGGGAGTCCCAAGTTATGTCTCCAAAGAACCCTGCACCTATCATGCCGCAGAAAGCCAAATCAGTTTCCTGACACTGATCTTTCCTTTGCTCTGCCAACTAACCTTAAATTCTTAGGCTTACCCATCGAAAAGTCGCCCATTTGGTAATCACACTTAGCTACCAGTGACGAATTCACCACGGTGTTCTTATGGTGCACGAGTGAATAATAAGACCTTTTCTCACACACACACAAACTACAGCTAAACAACGAAATTCGTCCACAATGAATCAGGTACACAGCTCTTTCGCACAAAGAATCATGTATACAACCACTTCATCTGCCTCTTTATGCTGCAGAGAATAGATCGCTTACCATATAAATCCAAGTCAAATGATGGGATCCTTAAATCTCAATTTAGCTGCATGACTATCAGAACCGCTTTATGTTCCAGACATGAAAATATCTTAAACCCAGAGATGAATCACTTACCAAGTCTTATGCTCAGCAGTGTTCTTCTACCAAGTCACGTCAGAGATACTTTCGCAGCGTTTGACCTTGACTAGCAATTTGAAATTTACATCATCACGACTATTCTAACACACACACACACACACACACACACACACACATCTCTGTTTGTAGAAATACACAGGAGTAGAGTGGAAAGGAGAAGAATGAGGTGTACGAGAGGAAGGTGTTTTAGGAGTGAAAGTATATCAGGCAGGTCTAGGGTAATCCTAGCATCAACATACGGAACATGATGATGGCGAAAGACGCGTCGACTGGCGCAGGAAGACTAGAGTTAAAGAGTTAAAGAGAAAAACATATATGGGAGAGGAAGACATTTACAAAGAAGGCAGTAAGAAGAACTCTTAAAGAATGGGAAAGCAGAGGTTATAACTGGGGTGGTGAGAGAGACGGCGAAGAGTGGAAGTGAAACTTACGTGGGGTGGATCTGGAGAGTGTGTATGGAAGCGTGGAGGATGACTGGACGGAAGCAGTAATCGTTCCCTTGCTCACAGGAAAGAGAGTAAATGTGAGTGTAAGAATGATAGAAGAATAAGTCGCCTTATTACTGTTGGCAGGATGTGTGGTAGAATTGTGACTGATCGTGTCAAAAGGATGAACGAATTCTCTGTTGGTGATGGACAAGGTGGGTTTAGGTAGTGGTGGAAGTCTTGAATGATGCAAGGTATATAGATCATTAACGGATTTAGAGAAAGGTATATGATAAAGGAACTGGAAAAGAACTTTGGAAGGTCCTGACACTTTATATGGTGTCTAAGGAAGGTTTCTGAATGCTCTTGGTGAAAGTAAGTCAGGCCATGAGTCATGAGTAAGAGGTTTGAGACAAATGAAAGTGTACGTCAGGGATGCGTGATGTCACTGTGTTTATCTAAAGTTTTTACGGATGGGGGAGTGAGGTGAGGGCGGGGGTGGGATGACAATAGTGTTATACTTAACCATGGAAAAATAAAAAGGACGTTGCCACTGTTGCTGTTTGTAGATGATGTTGTGTTGTTAACCAAATTAGGGGAGGAGCTGGATGGCATGGTGATCCGTAATGTAAGAGGAAGATGCTGATAGCGAAATGCCAATAATAATTGATACGCTGTTTTTTTTGAAAAGGAAATATCAGTTCGTTAGATCGGTTTCCATGGTGATGAACTGAAAGTTGTTAATTTACTTAAGTATCTGAGGTAAAGTTTGATGAGGATGGCAATGGGAAAGCGGAAGTTGAAAGCAGGGTCCCTCAAGGGATAAAATATTATGGTGCACCGAAAGCTCTGGTGAATGAAAAACGTTAAAAACAGTGTATACAAGGCGGTTGCACGGAGACCCTGTCCTTAAAATTGACCCTCTGTGGCTGTGGAAGCAAAGTATATATAAGTCAGCACAGGTAGAAAATATACGCAGTAGAGATGGCCAGTCTGCATGGTGTAGTTGGACGTAGAATAATGATTTGAGAAGGTTATATGTGTGTGTGTGTGTGTGTGTGTGTGTGTGTGTGTGAGGAAGTCATCAGAAACGTGCATGATGTAGGCTCTTTTAAGACGGCACAGTCATGTAGGATGTACGGCAGGTGATGGGTTGGTCATGAACACATCAAAGTAAAGCAAAAGATACAGGGAAAAGTTGACCATGGAAGAGACATAGGCGTCGTGAGATAGGTGATTAAGGGGGCTAGGATGCGTTAGATGATGATCCTGGAGGAATAACTGGGGATCGGATACAATGGAAACATCTTGTGTATGGAAGTGGCATGAATGCAAACTTTGATCACAAATGACGAAGCAACTTAATATAAGTTAAGGTGCATTTTTATGTGCATGGAAGTCAATAACTCACTTAAATACACTAGATTTGGGTTGAAGGTGTATGGGAGTGATGTGTATCTGGTCAACCCATTAACTTGGGAAGTGAATAATAATAGATCGATAGACGTGGACAGATTTTGAAAAAAAAAAATTTAAAAGATGTTGAACCTTTCAAAAAACATCGATAAATTAAGAAAAATATGTAGGATACAATTTTTTACACAGAGAAGATTTAATGCATGTGAAGACATACATGTAAATAATACTGAGATGATGAACAGCAAAATCAGCCACAGCTAGTGTATGTAGATGTTGCTGTCTGTTGGCTAAATCAGGTGAAGATGTAGACACAGTAATGGGACGCTTCGACTATGCATATGGGAGGAAGAAGTTGAAAGCGTAGCAAACATTAGCTAGAGCCTTGTTTCTGAATGAGATAGGCTATCACAGGGTAATAACAGTTTCAGCGGAGAAGTCAAGAGTTTGTGAATGAGTTTAAGCATTTATGAATGATGGATAATCAGAATGGTATTGTAAATGCTGAGCTTGAGAGTAGTAGAGTCAAACATGGAAGAAGAACTGAATTAAAAGCTTAAGAGAACCGAAGGTATTTGAGTGGTGAGAGTGTGTAAGAACTTACATGTGTCGTGCTTGTCACAGAACTAATGTTTAGATGTGAAACCGTGTTGTTTTGTAGGTCCAGAATGACAGAGGATAAGAGAAGTAGAGGAGGGATAATTTACATGGTGTAGATGGAATTAGGAAGAAAAGGAAAGGAAAGAATGGAGAAGAGGATCAAACACGCGAAGAAATCACGAGATGACCATATGAATACAGGTGTTTTCAGATGATATGTGAATAATGGAAACACGACAGATGGGCCGGTCATGAAGCCATACAATGTGGTACCTGAAGGTACATGAAGAAGAAACAGACTGCAAAAGAAGTGGACAGATGTAGTGAGCAGACCACAAGCGGCTAAAGGTATCTTAAGCGAGGCTGACATACGAGTGATTTCTGATCGTGCGCGGCGAAGGTGTTTTGTGTAAAATTGTGGTGTAAACATGGATGTCTACATCATTTGTTGAATATACTAAGTGAGCATAATGGAAGATTGAGAGGTGCCTACTTTAGTACCTGTTAGTGTCGTATGGGAAGAGAGTTCTACTACAGTCAAATAGCCTCATCTCTTTTACTTCCTCTGCCTTCGCCAACATTTTGCAATTAGGCAGGGCAAGCGCGTGGCTATAACAGCAGGAGAATTTACAGTTAGGAATAAAGAGTCGAGTGAGATTCGTTTTTTCGAGTGTCATGTGTGAGACTGGATGCCACCGACTTCATGAATTAGAGGAAGAAAGAAAGGACAGCAACCTGGGCCAGGAGGGGGCAAACCTTACAGACACTTAGTAATGGCTCAGTGAGATCCTGGTACACGTTAGTGTGGAAGCCTGGATCACGAGAGTGTACGAGACACACACAGACACACTTGACGTTTCGATGAAACTGAGAGGCTGTATACATTGCATTGCCTCCAAGTTAATGGGAAGGGAGTAGAGGACAGAGGGAAACATCTAATGGAGGGAGGACGCCCGCGTATTCCTGGCACAGTTCATTATCCCACTAACAGACCTAATTCGGTACTTGTGTTTCTCGTGTTCGGCTGTCCTCATGGGTTCACAGTGACACCACATGATTCCTGTCTTACATCCAAACCTGTCCTGACCTGCAGTACTCCACTTCTGGAGGGAAGTACAACAAAAGTATGTCTTATGTATTTTTAAGTGTTTTAATGCAATATGTATATACGCGAAGACACCATACGGGAGGAGTGACTATGATTCTCTCTCTCTCTCTCTCTCTCTCTCTCTCTCTCTCTCTCTCTCTCTCTCTCTCTCTCTCTCTCTCTCTCTCAGCCTAAACCATAACCATCCTTCACCATTCTTTATAATATGCTTACCCTCAAAACTATACATATTCTTGCACCATCCATACCCACTATTACATTTACCATTCATCATAATCATTTTATATCATGCTCGCTCTAAACCATGCTCACCTTGCACGATACTGACCCAACACCGCATCATACACTATGATGACCTTACATCATGATGACCATATACCACCTTACACCATCCTTACCATGCACTATATTCACGGTGCACCATACTCACCTTGCAGTATGATGGTACAGATCTACATCCAAGCGGCATGTGCTCACCCTTCACTATATCTATATACCCCAGTGTGTTCACACTGCACCACAGATACAATCTCCACACTCACACTATGCTATAGTCTTCCCCCGTCATTACAATACCCATACCGCATCTACTCACTCACTTATACGTTTCACTTCACATACTAATCATCTATGTTTTATGGGCACTGACCTAGCCTGTAATGTATGTGTCTACTGTATACACGGGGCTTTTAGCTTACCCCTGTAACTTACCCCATATATGACTACCGTCCATATGCATGGGTACTAACCCAGCCTGTCGTGTGTGTGTGTGTGTGTGTGTGTGTGTAATGAATACGTGGGGCCCTCATCCAACCCGTGTAACTTGTCCCATATACGACTCTGCTTTCCATATGTATGGGTGCTGACCTAGTATAAATGTGTGTGTCATGCCTCTTCAGGTAGCGTAAGGTGATGTATAGAAAGCATTGCCAACAAGTGTAACATCAATTCTCATTAGCCAACCACATCTGTGTGTGTGACGGGATATTAGTCTGCAGGTATAGCGGTATGGCACGACTGTATCATTCTATCGTCAGTGTGTATCGGGCCTCAGTATTCTCATAATGCCCTCACGCTGCTACAGACTGGCTCATGTGACTGATTCTTAAACCATACGATAAAGCTCTGGTATCGGGTAACATATACCATGGAACCTATGAATGTGAGTCAGAACTTTTATATTACAAGTATCCCATCCTCACTGCCTCACACACACATGTTATGCCTCACAGCTGGTCGCCCTCCACCCACACACAGAACAGGGCAGTACAAATGTAATTCCCTGAATATCTGTTCCTGGCCTTTTTGCGAAATATACTTAAATCGTATATATATATACGCACAAATTTATACGCTTCATCTCGTGCAGGTATTTTGATCTTGTTAAGCTTGACATCTTAGTCTCTTGAAAAACTGTATTAAAATCAAGTTTACGTACAGCGATAAAAGGCTAGTAACGTAATCTTGCTTTCCTATACACACTCGTAAAGTTTTGCTGATCGTGCACATACCATAGCAGATATAAAACTGTAAGGCAGACTTTATAAAGCAGCCCTGCTGTCACCTATGACATCAACTAATCCTTGTCTTCGACTGTCACTTGTTGCGGTATGTGAAACCCTTCCGTAACAAAATGCACGTGTGTTTACTGAAGTCTGACGACGGCTTGTGACCTCGAGTCTCCCTCTCTCTCTCTTTGGCCAGGAGCATCCAAGAGGACCAGCTGGAGCTGTTCCGGCAGATCGAGGACAACATCGCCACCATGGGCGTGGACGGCCACGCCTGCGTCCTCAGGTTCATCTGCGAGATGCAGACGAACAGGTTCTCCAGGTCCTCCATATTCGGCGAGATCTTCACGCTCATCTTCACGTGAGTTCCAATGGGTTCGAAGAGGAAGGTTCAATACTGTCCATTCTAAGAGGAAGGTTCAGTAATTCAAACACTTCAAGGAGGAAGATTCACTTCATCTTTTGCAGGAGTAAGGTTCAGTTACATCACTTCTAGAGGGTACGTTCGATTTTATCTATTCTAGAGGGAAGTTTCAGTTTTATCTGTTCTAAGGGGGAAGGTTCAGTACTATCTGTTCTAAGGGTAAGGTTCTGTATTATCTGTTCTACAGGAAGGTTCAGTACTATCTGGTCTTAGGGGAAAGGTTCAGCACTACCTGTTGTTAGGGGAAGGTTCACTACTATCTTTTCCAGGGGGAAGGCTCAGCGCTTTCTATTCTAGGGGATGGTTCAGTACGAACCTGCTCTAGGAGGAAGACTGGAACTAACTGTTCTAGGGGGAAGGCTTAGTTCCAGCCACTGAAGGAATGAAATTACAGGAATAGCTAAGTCTGCCTCTAAGAAACTGGGTTTAGATGTCGAAACTAATTCTGAACAGCTGTTCCGTTTATACAAGGGATTGATTCGCCCTTGTATGGATTACTGTTCTCACATTTGGGGTAGTTCTAGCTCTGCATCTTTACTTGACAGAGTTGAATCGAAAGCGACCCGAAGTATAAACTGTCCCAGGCTAACTTCCAAACTTGTCCCTCTTGCCCTACGCCGCAATTTTGGTTCTATAGGTATAACTCTGGTTTTTGCTCCCGAGTGCTGGCTGCTTGTGTACCCCCCACCACTAGCTAGAGCACGCAATACTCGGCAAGCTGTTGCGACACATAATTATTGTGTGGCCATTGGCAACTCAAGGGTGGGCCGTTTTGATACCTGTTTCTTTCCCTACACGTCGAAGCTCTGGAACTCTCTACCTTCTCATGTCTTTCCCGGGAACTATGACCTGGTACATTTCAAAAGACAGGTCTTTCACTTCCTCAAAAATTCGTAAATACTTTCCCTTGTCTTTTCTTTTTCCGTTTCACAATTCTCTCTACATTTCGATAAAGGCCCGGCCTTAATGTGGACTTTAGTCAGTGACTGGAGCCTTCAAAAAATAGAAAAACACTAAGGAAGGTTCATTGTTATCAGTAATAGAGTGACAGCGTCAGGTGGTTATCATGGGTTCATTTGTCATAGTTTTATGTCAAAAATTAATTACTGTTGATACTTGTCATCTGAATTCCTCTAAACGTTTTATCGTTTTCTATACGCAGGCAATGTGTTCTTTAAATCCTTTTTTTTTTTCGCAGTAATAATTCAAGTGTAAGAATTATGGTCATTTTTTATTTTCTCTCATTGTATGCCTTTTTACGAAATATACTTAAAGCCTATATATACACAAAAAAATGTATACTCTTTATCTTGTGCAGGTATTTTGATCTTATTAAGTCTCTTGAAAAACTGTATTAAAATCAAGTTTACGTACAGCGATAAAAGGCTAGTAACGTAATCTTGCTTTCCTATACACACTCGTAAAGTTTTGCTGATCGTGCACATACCATAGCAGATATAAAACTGTAAGGCAGACTTTACAACGGAGTTAACTCGACTATTATTCATTATTACGTTAATGCTAACACCTGTCACTTTGTAGACTATATTTGCCACGGGGAAGAGAAAGTAATTGCTACCATCGTGCTATCAGCTCGATAAGTCTAATCAATGATTAAACATCAATTTAGAACAAAAATTGGACAGAGGAGTAGCCATGTTTAATCTTATGACCTTCCATCAACAGACCCAAGCAAGGGGACGACTACTCGTTGCTCAAAGACTACATAGCAGCCGAAATGGCGGGTCAGGAGGCGGACACCCCCAGCGGGTCGGCGGGTCCCATCTGTGTCGAGAGGTACCCGAGCTGCCCTATGTCTGTGTTCGCCGCCCTGCGACGCTTCCAGAGCGGCCTGGGGTACTCCACCCCGGCGGACAGGCCGGGCAACGCGACCATCCACATGGACGACCACACCCTCACACTCGACGATGAGGTGTGACGCAGCAGCACACACTGGCCAGGGTCGTCGTCTCCTCCTCCTCCTCCTCCTCCACTCGCCGAGATCCCTCTCCCTGCTGCAAATTACGCCATCCGCCCACCATGTACATAAAACCTAATCATCATGTACACGTGGATCATCCCTGATGTACACATAGCCTCCACATTATATACACGTAATCACCATGTACACACGGCAAAAAAGAAAAAATATCTTACCACATTCTATGTAAAAACAATAATATGACGCCATGAACAAGGCATTTTCACAAATGCCGATTGCCATAGTCTCGCACTAGTAGCCCTATTCTCATGATATATCGATTGCAAACGACATTTCCAGCCATCTGCTGTAATAAATGTTGATTTCATATCTCAATGGACGTAAATTCAAAGTGGTAGGCTGCCTGAATTATTAGGAAACATGACACATTCAGGCTTACCAACCCTACTAAGAAAACAGGATCGTATTGATCATTTCAAAATTCATCGGACCCATTCGTGAACACACCTTTTTTTTTTTTTTACCGTGTGTATGTACATACGCCCCTTCAAACACGTACACAATACACCCAACCAGGTACACACAGCTCATCCATTATATATGCATATATATACAGCGTAACATACATATATTTTACCCACCCCGTACGCACAATAAACTTACCACCTTGTGCACACGTCAACTGACCAAGATGACTGTAAACTAAAACAAAAGACGTCACGTAAGGCAGTGTGCGTCCCCACTTGGCACGAGACAATATATACGAGACATCAGTGGTGAGACGACGATTTGCTATAGGACAGAAACACAAGGACGAGACACTAAGACCAAACACATGAGGACAAGACACTAAGGGTGAGGAAAACGAAGACGTTATACCAAGAGTGTGACACACGAGGACGAAATACTAAGGGCAAGACAAACGTGGACGAGACAAAGGCACAAAGGGTGTGACACGAGGACGAGACATTAAGAATAACGCACACGAGGACGAGGTAGTAAGGGAGAGACACACGAGGACTGGACAGGATACGGGTGTGACACACGAGGACGAGAGACTACGTATGAGACATACGAGGACGAGACTCTAGGTATGAAACACACAAGGACGAGACATGAGGACGAGACTCTAGGGATAAAATACGCGAGGACTAGACGCTTATGGTCAGACAATCGAGGACGAGATACTAAGGGTGAGACACAAGTTACGCCGAGATAGTTAGGGGGAAACACACGAGGACGAGACACAAAGGGACGCAACACTGAGGGTGAGACACTTGGACGAGACACTAAGGGTGAGACACATGGGAACGAGATACTAAGGGTGAAACATATGGGGACGTGACACTACGAGAGAGACACAGGGGGACGAGACACTAGGTCTCGAGACACTCGGAGACGAGATACTAAGGGTGAGACACACACTGACGAGGCACTAAGGATGAGACACAAGAAGACGAGACATTAAGTATGAGACACAAGATGACGAGACACTAAGGGTGAGACACAGGGAGACGAGATACTTAGGGCGAAACTCACGAGGACGAGACACACGGGGACGAGTTACTAAGGGTGAGACATGAGAGAACAAGACACTAAGAGTGATACACACTCGGGAGGGACACTAGAGGTGAGAAACACGAGAACGAGACACATGGGGACGAGACGTGCGAGGACAAGATGCTAAGCGTGAGACAAACAAGGACGAAACACTAAGGGAGATACAAACAAGGACGAAATACTAAGGGAGAGACAAACAAGGACGAAATACTAAGGGAGAGACAAACAAGGACGAAATACTAAGGGAGAGAAAAACAAGGACGAAATACTAAGGGAGAGACAAACAAGGACGAAATACGAGAGGAGAGACAAACAAGGGCGAAATACTAAGGGAGAGAAAAACAAGGACGAAATACTAAGGGAGAGACAAACAAGGACGAAATACTAAGGGAGAGAAAAACAAGGACGAAATACTAAGGGAGAGACAAACAAGGACGAAATACTAAGGGAGAGAAAAACAAGGACGAAATACTAAGGAAGAGACAAACAAGGACGAAATACTAAGGGAAAGACAAACATGGACGAAATACTAAGGGAGAGACGAACAAGGACGAAATACTAAGGGAGAGACAAACATGGACGAAATACTAAGGGAGAGACAAACATGGACGAAATACTAAGGGAGAGACAAACAAGGACGAAATACTAAGGGAGAGACAAACATGGACGAAATACTAAGGGAGAGACGAACAAGGACGAAATACTAAGGGAAAGACAAACAAGGACAGAGATACTAAGGAGAGACAAACATGGACGAAATACTAAGGGAGAGACAAACAAGGACGAAATACTAAGGAAGAGACAAACAAGGACGAAATACTAAGGAAGAGACAAACAAGGACGAAATAATAAGGAAGAGACAAACAAGGACAAGATCTTAAGAAAAAAAGACAAACGACGATATTCAACTTAGGGCGAGACAGAGATGAGACACTAAGGGTGAGACACACGAGGACGAGACAATAAACTTGAGACACAAGAACGAGACACTGAGGGTGAAATACATAGGGACAAAAAAAATAAGAATGACATACGATAGTGAAAGACAGGGTGAGACGCACAAAGACGAGACACTAAGGGTGGACACACAAGGACGAGACAATAAACGTGACACAGTGCAACGAGACACTAAGGATGAGATACACAATGACAAAAGATAGAAAAAATGACACACGAGAGCGAGACGCACAAGGACCAGACACTTAGGGTGAGACATACGAGGACGAGACACTAAAGGTGAAACACACGAGAATGGGACACGATAGGCGAGACACACAAAGACGAGACAATAAGGGTGAGACACACGAGTACGAGACAATAAATGCGAGAAACACGGGAACGAAACACTAAGAGTGAGACACAGGGACAAAACACTAACGCACGAGAACGAGACTCATGAGGCTGGGACACACGAGGACGAGACCCATAAGGGTGGGACACACGAGGACGAGAGCCATAAGGGTGGGACACACGAGGACGAGACATTAAATGCATTGTTCTTCTTTGTTATCTTTTACCGACGAAATTCGTCACTATTCCCAGTGCAAAACAGTAGATATCTGTCATTCCCAATCTCATACTGTAAATTCCCATAACGAAAATATCGCAAAAATGCTGTAATATCAATGAATGTAATCATAAGCTTTGAAAATCAAAGTAAGGAAGATTACCTTTTTTTAAGATACAGTAATACTGCATCTAAAGGAAAGTCTTTCTTTACACGAATGAAGTTCTGCTTAGAAGGAAAACGTAATTAAACGTCATAAACCTACACTTTATCTGTATTTCATTTCCCCAGTTCTGAAGAAAACGACGCTGACATATTTTTTTCGTTGTGAAGTACCCGAGACCCAACTCCACAAAATGTAGAAATAGCCTTTAGCACTATAGCTTCCCTTATACATGTAACTGAGAAGTTCGCAACAAGGGTGTAACAATGATCCCCGGGGATGATATAATGTTCCATGTGTGGGAAATACATAGCTGATAACTGTCAACCGAGATGCAGAGTCAGTACGAGAATTCCACTGTCCCCCGAAAACAGTATCTCAAGCTCAAGATATCCCGCTAGCAACTAAAAGCATCTATCTCAGCAGACAGGACATAGCCACATGTTCGAAAAAATGGAAGCTTAAGAAGGATTAGAGTCCACAGACGAATCGTAGCCCAGACAGGAGTGTTTCAGATGCTAACTACAGCGGTTTGTTTCTACAAAGCATATGAACTCTCCCCCATTACCCATTCATAAGAGGGTAAGATTCACGCAAACGAACATGGCTAAAGTAAGTGTCAATAACGAGTGATCGGCTATGGTGTTAAAGACGCGGTTGGACAACGAAACTCCTAGTCTATGCAACCCTGATAAAAGAGGCACTAATGGCGATTTGGGCATTTAACAGTTAACCTCAGGCTTGATCTATTAATACGTAGATCAAGTACTGAGTACTCATACTCCGTTAGTGGAAATGTTCGAGGATGATAATGATCACAGACGTAAATTAGCTCGCTGTAACTTAATCATACACGAGTTCATTCAGTACCGCCTTTGAAAAACTGGAAGGTCAAACAGCAGCAGGTGACTTGTTCCAAAATAAAATCCTGGGACCGCCAATATAGGATTCTGTTGATGTGAAAGTCATTGTAAAATATCAGCTCTATGACCCACTGTAATCCCGTTATATACTACCCTACGTGGAAGTTAAATTCAAACTAATAGATCTAAGAGTTCGCTACCTTATCACTAATTTCATCACTAATTTCATTCGAGATTTAAGTTGCTCCAGCATTATTGCCCTTCAAAATACACTGATAAGTGTGGAAGTCAGTGCTGGGCAGCTGACCGAGCTTAGCAGCAACTCGTTTACTCCAGACAGCTACTGACGCAGGAGACTCAGCACTTCGCCACACAGCACATCCCCGACGGGAATCTACTACAGACACTTCACGAGGTTTGGTTGCGGAAGGACAGGTTGACACCTCAGACCTTATCTTACCTTGAAAGATGTATTATGATAATGACCAAAAATTCCTGTACTTGCGTTCTATAGGCAATAACGCACATAAATTGCACACAAAAGACAAGGTCTCATGAGTGTCGAACTCCCTCTCTGTTCTGTAAATATAGGTACAAAAAGGTATCTTCACACGAAATCTAATAGTGCTAAGAACAAAATATATATTGCAATAGGAATGATTCTACTGCAGGAGTTTTCGTTGACCACGAGGGTGAAGAGGTATAACACGAATGGCGAGACACACAAGGACGAGACACGAAGGAAGACACACACGAACACGAGATACTGTGGGTGAGACACTTGAAAGACGAGACTAAGGCAAATACAAAAGACACAAGATAAGATGTTCGAGGACAAGACTAAGGGGGTGAAACACGAAGGCGAGATACTAAGGAAGAGACACACGAGATGTTAAGGGCGAGACACACGAGGGCGAGATACTAAGGACAAAATATGCGTGGACGAAATGGTAGGGGCGAGGCCCACGGGGTGCGCTAATGTCCAACTGCAGGAATTGGTTGACCTTGACACTCACGACATGTTGTTCCTGGGACTTAGGACATTCTAATCTCACTGTTCTGGAAATGCTGATCCCGGCACTCAGAATATGTTGACCCGGGCCATCGGGACATGTTGACCCGGTAATTACGATACGCTGACCCCACCATGCAGTATGTTGACCCCGGCACTTAAGGCGTGTTCGCCCCGGTACTTAGGGTATGTTGACCCCGGCACTCAAAACTAACTGACCTTAAGCACTCACGATATGGTCGCCTTAGCACTCAGGATATGATGACTCGCACTCAGGAGATGACGCTAGCACCAAAGATAGGCAAGATATTGCAAGGTAGACCAAAAAAAGTGAAGGTTATTGTTTCCAAAAAAAACCATATATGTATGATATAGAAATATTTAGGTCTTAGCCTTTGAGAAACAGGACGTAAATATAAAGGTTTTATGTGCAAAACTCTCGAGGCAATGCTTAGAAAGAAGCCATGATAGCATTTGAACGCGTCAATGGTCCACCAGTACTTATTCAGCGTTTACAGAGGCCCTAATTCAAATAAATTTCCGGTCATTTAACCGATTATCGGATAATGAATAATTTAGTTCTATTTATCTAAAGAAGGTTCAACGAAAAATAAAAATATTCCAGATAATTTTTTTTTGTATTTCCTCAATAACTCGTAAAACGCTGCCAGAAATATTATCACCCTATATGGTTGATAGAGGAAGCCAAGTACGGTGAATTACAGTAATCTTTATGAAAAAACTTTTACCTTAAATGATGAATTACTCAATGGCTGTTGACGGCGGGTGAGACGGCGGCAGCACTCCGGGCGATGAGGAACAGTTCACACCACTATTTATGTAATTCACTGTGATTGTCTGCATATTTATAAAGCGCAGTGTCTCTGAGGATCATATTATATTCCTCTGGGGGCGCACCGTTACAGAAAAGTACAAGTTATGCGTCAAGACAACAACGAAGAGTAGCGAGCCACGGAAGCACTACCGACCAGAACACTGTTTCAGACAACACTGATTGGCGTTACCTAATACCCCACCATCTCTCCCTCGTCCACAGAGCGTCACAAAAACAGTTGCATGTCAAATTGACATTCTAAATACTTGAGCGAACATGGTGAGGCTAGTTTATCAATAAACAAATTACAGATCATGTGACTGACGAGTCAAAAAGAAAGAATTATGTTCCACAAGAATGTTTTGGGGAGTAACATTTAATTGGGTTAAAAACCCACAAAGAATTTTCGGATGGTAACGTCGTTTTCCAAATTTACTTTCGTGAGGCTTGTGTATGTAGACTTGAATTTCACTTTTTTTTTTTTTTACCATCGAGCATTTTCTGACTTTTGGAAGTTGGAACGAACTCCAACGTGACAGCTGATTATGTGCTGATTTATGTTATTCATGAAATAAATTAATTCAAGTAATGTCTTTTTTGTTTCACGTTTAGTAGTCTTCGGCCATTATCCTCTCGTCACAGCTTTGGATATGTTTATAAGTTTTGGAGCAAGACCCGTCTGTACTTAGGGTTAAGGATGGTCAGAAATTATAAACGCAAAGCTGGTCCACCTTGCGAGTTCTCACCCGAAACTCCAATTTTCATTTTACATTTGTATAGAGGTAAAACGATATAGTACAAGCAAATTTATAGTTTACAATGTCAAAATCTCCACAGACATCAGATGTTCATTGAATATTTGGTATGAACAGGAAGTAATTTTTCTTTATTCGTATTTTGGTGAACAGTAAATCATTGTAAAGAAAATATGATTACTGTACTCAAAAGATGTTAACACTTGCTCGCACAGACTACAAATAATAAATGGAAAAACAGACCAAACTTCATTTGTGATTTTCTTTCGTCCGTTCGCCCGGCGGCAGCGTCATTTTACTTTGGACGATAAACAGTTTGACCTGAGGGAAAATGATGATACACCACAACTATTCCCGTGTATGAATGCCCATTGTGTAAAGTCCAGCTTCCCTTCCCTTCCCCACTACTACCATAGTACGTGTGTCCCTCTCCATGTACTACATTCTAAGGCACCTATGCTTGAAAATATTTTCCTGGCGCAGGCTCTGAACGCGTGGGTTAATGTTGTCACGAGTTGGAAAAATTATCCAAGTACTCGTTCGAAGGTACAGGAGCACGGTTCGACTCGATGCTTCTTGGAGTTCAGTAGATTAAGAGTTCGAAGGACAGTTTGATACCCAGCTGCCAGCCAGACCAGCTCTGTGTCTGTATCCACAGTAGTACAGAGACATGCGGGCAAGACTTACGCAGTATGGGAGCGTGAGATCGTAGGTCGAGGAGTAACATCTGAACGGGAAGAACTCTACCTGAAATTCCTCCCTTCCGACGAAATCTTTATGACCAGAATACAATAGCAAAATACTGTTTTTAAGCTTTTTATTCTAACTGAAAATAGATACAATGTGATCCTACCACGGAGAGACTAAAACTATTGCGAAATACATATACGAATTAAAAATCAATTGAATCCTCTCCTGGGTTTCAGTATAAACTTAGTATATGTTTATGGTGGATCTGGAGGTGTCATAAGACATCCGCAGGATACGAGACATAACTACAGACACACACAATATATATACATAAATATATATATATATATATATATATATATATATATATATATATATATATATATATATATATATATATATAAACCAGACAATGTCCTAGTTGAAGCTCATGTCACGACACTTCCTGTTGTTCGATAAAAATATTGGATTTCATCGAGAAAGTAGCTAATAATTTATCGTACAGTTTAGCCTATTTCTAAAATCATAATAAAAGGAGAGTTTGACACTCATAAAACATTTTTGTCCTTTACAAAAGAAATTCTATGCTGTATTGCAATCATTCTTGAAAATAATCAGTTTCACTAAATATTTTCCAAATTCTGTCAGAGTTATAGATGAAAGGTAAAAGTTACTCCTGCATTCAAATAAAACTAATAAAAGAAAATCGAGAGATTAAAATCATGAGAAAGTCACCAACGTCATGCATACACTGGAGACATGCAATCAATGTCTCGCGTCAATGAATCTAGACTGTTAACATGACCGTAACATCGTTTCTCATTTGACTCTCTCACCCAAACAACAACGTTGAGTAGCCTAGATCTGTGGAGAGTTTGGTCACTTAACAGCAGAGAAGCTCAAACGCTGTTCAATTGCTACTGACATTTACACGAAAGTTAAGTCTTTACCAAATTACCATGGACATCCATCATGATCACAGGTTTAACTACAATTAAGTGATGGCCTTTTCCTCGATGACAACACCACAGTCATTAATCAGGAAATCTGTGGGCGGCGTGATTAAGGCTTTCTTAAGATCCTCGAGCCCTTCTACCACTCGACCAAACGCCACACCCTCCTGGTTACGAGTGCTGTCTCTGGTGTATATTTGAAAGGAGAAATTGGGCATCTCCTTCTGAAGCACTCCTGATACGAGTCCTGCTGTGATGGGTGCTTTCCGACACTTGCCAGGTACCTGACGACGTAACTTTCCACTGTAGAGGTCTGCGTGGTGGACTCCCCACAGAATATGCTCCCCTTCTGATGCCCAGGACGCCATAGAAGGAAAGCCTGTGTGGCGGCAGGATCTGCCCGTTTCGCCGGTACACAGCTTCAGGAACCGGCGGGCCACGGACGTGTTGCCCGTCAGTCGAATACAAATACGGAAACTAGTCTTCCTATTCAAGAGGATATCCATAAATGTCAAGGCGGAGGCGATTTCCACACACTTTATGATGCACTCAAACTGACGAAAGAGTAATATCATCATCAGTATGTAGCCACAAATGTGTCACTCAACATACATAGATTATCTCATTCAATATGCACATCACGGTCACTACAGTGATAGATCTCTGGGAAAATAGATGTGGAAATCTATAGTCGGATCATAAAACATTTTTTGGGGGTGAAAGTCCCATGAAATCTGTAGCGAGTGGGTTAATACTGTACGAGTAACTTTGCAAGATATGAACAGAAAAGAAGTTAAAGCAGAGAAAGGTACCATTGGATTCAACAGATATCAAAATTCAAAAGAAAATGAGAATATGCAGAAGATATACAGTAGGTGGCACAATAATCATCTAGCATTTGAAGGGATTCAGAGCGCGAGATAGGAGAGAAGGAGAAGAGAAGCCTTGGAAAATATACTGTAAACAAGAGCAAGGAATTCATTTATGAATTGTTACGACAAAGTATTCTAAAGATGATCATTCCACATGTAATTACTTTGTCCTCTTTACATACTAAAATATATTACTTAGAAGTCTTTCAATGCTCCTTTAGCTACCTTGAACCCATTTTTCGCTATGGATAACAGGCAGAGTGAACTATGTTATAGACAAGGTAGATGTGTGTGTATGTGTGTGTGTGTTTGTGTTCGTTCTTGGACTACCAAGGTGGTGTTTGACCTACAAGGGGAGACGTAGTGGAATGAAACAAGTTTTTCCCAGAAGGGTTTGGGTTACCAGAGGCACACTGCAGGGCTTATTCTTGGGGCCGTTGCTATTCATGATCAACCCGAGTGTTTTTCCGGGATGAACTGCACTCGTAACAAAATATGTTGGTGGGTGAAGCTAGGCTAAAGTCATGGTGAGAAGCAAAGAATCACGAGGACTGCATAAGCTTACAAAGGGAGAAGAACTCCTGAACTGCTCAGGTGCAAAGCTGTTGATTGATACAAGGTTATGCAAAGTAATGAAGATGGGACGCAATGGAAGAATTGATCATGTAGACAAAATTATACTAATCATCAGGACATGATTTTGCTCGTGAGGGAACTAGCAAACCATTGCCTGCAAATTTTCCTTCATTTACCGAACTTTTGAAGCTTGAATAACAAGTATTCAAAAGATATTTATAGCGTATATAGCTTTCGCAGACATTCAATTAGTCAACGAATCCTTACAAACAGGGGAATGTGGAAATATTGAAATACCTGGCACGATACGCGAACGAGGCACTATATATATATATATATATATATATATATATATATATATATATATATATATATATATATATATATACTAAATGTGGGTTTTAGAACTCTGGTTTTCCAAAAAAAAAAATAATTATATCTAATTTGAATTTAATCATAGATTCTTCCATCATTCTTATATCAAGTAATCAAGTATATTTCACCAACAAAGAGTCTGGTAATTCCATTCGGGACTGTTGCTACTTCCCACCAACGGTCTCCTACATTTTCCTATCTTGGTAGTGTAATTATATTGCCGACTACACGGAAAGTGTAGCGATACTCCCAGTCGACCGTACATCCGACATTATGCACAAACCACTCTGGTGTGTTCAAGCCTATCGCAAAGCCATGACCAGGTGGACATAAACTGATCATCTTTTAGGCAAAATATTGTCACCTTGTAAACACAAATGCATCACCTTGTAGGGACAAGCTCATACGGTATGCACAAATTAATCCAGCATGCACTAATGATGTAATGGCATTCGAACACACAACATACGATCACTCGCGATCTCCGTGCATGCCCAAGACCATTATTACACTGCTGTCAAATTATGGCATACGATCTGTTTAACAAACTGCAGTGGCAAGATGGACTCACAGGCAGAGTTTGCGACGGCAAGGGAAGGCGGGCGTTCTGCATCGTATAAAGGAAGAGCCGTTTACCTTCCAGTCTGGCTCGGGCTAAATGGGCGACTCCCGATATGTATTGGACGACCATGAAGCCCCTGACAGCGTCATTGCCATGCCGGGCTCCCAACAGTTGAGCCTTGGTGAAGATCAACTCCTGTGACAATTGCGATTTAATCGGATTTTAGTATCTGAGTAGAGCTCACTCATCCTCTCCATATCTCCAAACATCTTTCAGCACACTTTTTCTCGTCTTATCCATACTCTTATTGTGAAACCACCCTCTTACTCTGCCATCCTCTACCTTCCTCCTACCACTCACTATCCTCAAATATTTTATTTTCGACACATTCACCCACCTCACATCCATATAACGCCGCTAGGACTGTTATACCATCAAACGTACCAGACTTTGCCCGGCACAGACAGTGACCTCTCTTTCCACACAATCTTTAACGCGCCCAGTATCTTAGCGCCATACCCACCCTTTGGCGTAAGTCTGCTCCCTTAATTTCATTTACAGCCATGTCCATGTCGGCACTTCACTAACTCAAAGTTCTCTCCATTCAAACTCTCTCTCTCTCTCTCTCTCTCTCTCTCTCTCTCTCTCTCTCTCTCTCTCTCTCTCTCTCCTGCTAAACCTAAAACTTTGCTTTATTCACATTTACTCTCAGCGTTTTCCTCTTACACACTCACCAAAACTCAGAAACACACTTGCCGCAGACTCGCTTTCACCTGGAACCACTAATCCTCCTCACTCGCACACTCACCTTCCTCTCTTCATGAAGACTCTTTAATACTTCGAATACCTTCACTCTCATCATTCATTTACCATTTTCCATAAAGCACCTCTCTACCTTACCATACGCTAACTCCAGATCCCTAAACGTTACATACAAATTCTTCGGTGCAAACGACCCACACATTCTCCTGATACCACATTGTTCTTCCTCCTTTGATGCTCTGGGCATGTCATCACCTTCTCAATCATCACTCTCCGATAGAACTTACCAAGAACACTTTACAATTCGAACATTCATCTTACGACCTCTTCTGCTCTACCGGCATTCCACCAATTTTCAGGCACCTCACCAGGATCCGCACATATTCAAGATTGTAACTAGTCAATCAACAAGTTATCTTTTTTAAAAATTGCACTCCTGTCTACTCAAACCGCTTTGCCAAACTTCACCTTACTTGATAATTTCACCACCTCTTCACTTTTCACCAAGCAGTTTGCCATAGCTTACCTCGCACATCTCTCCTTACAAAACACTTCCCTATCATCGAACACATTCAGTAATTCAAATCATTCACTCTTCTCACCTGTACCTGTTACCAGTATCACGTCCCCCTTCATTGATACTCCCATTTGTTCGCCGTTCCTCACTATTAATCTCCTTCCAAAACATCTTAGCCAAATTATCGCCCGTCCTAACTCTCATTTCCATCCTTCAACCCCTGCACCTTCCTCTTGACCTCCTGCCACTTTCTGTTCTACATCCAACCACAAACACCCCTTTCTTGCGAGTGACGCCTATACACCTCACATTTTCTCTTTCACTGACAACTTTAGTTCGTCACCCACCACTCATTACTCTATCTCATCCACCCCCCCCCCCCCCCCCCCCGGCTTCTACCTTCTGATGGCCAAAATCTATGTCGAGTTGATAGATAGCTTTGTAGACCATGGAAGGGCAGTGTTAAACACCAAGGAAAGATGATAGCATTGAAGACCAAGGAAAGATGAAAGCTTTGAAGACCCAGGAAGGATGATAGCGATGAAGACCAAGGAAAGATGAAAGCGTTGAAGACCAAGGAAAGATGAAAGCTTTGAAGACCAAGGGAAGATGAAAGCTTTGAAGACCAAGGGAAGATGAAAGCTTTGAAGACCAAGGAAAGATGAAAGCGTTGAAGACCAAGGAAAGATGAAAGCATTGAAGACCAAGGAAAAATATTCTGTGTTGAAGACCAAAGAAAGATTATGTTGGTAGTGCTGAGGACCTAAGATAAATGTTGTAGACCACTCTGTCTTTCATACAATGGAAGGGAATTAAGAATCGCTGATGTAATCCACACCAGTTTAGTGATTTAACAAAATAAAGCAACGACTTAGTATATATAAAACAACTTTACATAAACTCAGAATATCACAAGTGAAAAAGGAAAAGTTATTGCTAGTCGTCCCATTAAGTGCACACACACACACACCACACACTTACTTTGGTAACGTCAATGACTCTCCCACGTTCCAGCTTCACAAAAGGAAAAGAGGATGCCCACTGGGTAATGTCTTTATAGAGATCCTTATGCTTGTGAAGTTCATCGAACGCCTCTTCCGTCGTCTCGGGCACTTCACGGACCATAGACTTCATAACACTGCCCATCTCTCTTGCCGCCCCCAGGACACCCCTAATGCGGGTTTGTTCTTTCTGAATGCTCTCAAGAGCCGACAGGATCCTCTTCTCGCTAACATTTAGTTGGTCGTAATAGGCCTCCAGCTCCTCTAAAGTCTTAATGTAATCTGTGACGAGGGCTTTGGCCATGTGTTTGGTTTTTGCTGGCGTAAATGACGAGTTGTGGCAGAGCTGGCATACCACAATCCGACACTTATTACAGTGATTCTTCAGTGGAGCCCCGTCTCGCGCACAGCGCCCACCAGGTTGGGGCTTCCGAGGCTCCTCAGGAGTTGAGGGCCCTGCTGGCGACTGTGGCTCTTCCGGAGTCGGAGGCCCTGCAGGAGCCGGTTGAGTTGTAAGAGTCTGGGGCTCTGCCCGAGTCGAAGGCCCTGCAGAAGCCACTTGAGCTGTAAGAGGTGGGGCCTCTGCCGGAGGCCCTGCAGGAGCCGCTTGAGCTGTAAGAGTAGGCGGCTCTGCCGGAGTCGGAGGCCCTACAGGGGCCGTTTGAGTTGTAAGAGTAGGGGGCTCTGCCGGAGTAGGAGGCCCTGCAGGAGCCGCTTGAGTTGTAAGAGTAGCGGGCTCTGCCGGAGTCGGAGGCCCTGCAGGGGCCGCTTGAGCCGTAAGAGTAGGGGGCTCTGCCCGAGTCAGAGTCCCTGCAGGGGCCGCTTGAGCCGTAAGAGTAGGGGGCTCTGCCCGAGTCAGAGTCCCTGCAGGAGCCGCTTGCGCTGTAAGAGTAGGCGGCTCTGCCGGAGTCGGAGGCCCTGCAGGAGCCGCTTGCGCTGTAAGAGTAGCGGGCTCTGCCGGAGTCGGAGGTCCTGCAGGAGCCGGTTGAGCCGTAAGAGTAGGGAGCTCTGCTGGTGATGGGGTCTCTACCGGTGGCGGGGACTTTGTCAGCGACGAGGATTCTGCCTGTGACAAGAACTTCGCCGACGAGGGGGACTCTACCGGTGACAGGAACTCCACCGACGAAGGGGACTCTGCCGGTGACAGGAACTCCGCCGACGACGGGGACTCTGCTGGCGACGCGGACTCTGCTGGTGACGGGAGCTCCGCCGGCGATGGTGACCTTGCCGGTGATCGGGAGTCCGACGGAGACGAGGATTCTGACGGCGACGGAGGCTCTGATGGCGAGGGGGACCCTGAGGGGGAAAGGGATCCTTCCTGTGAGAGGGACTCTAAGGACGACGGTAACCCTGCCTGTGAAGGGGAGTCTGCTGACGAAGTGGATCCTGACTGGCGACGGCAACCCTGCCTGCGCAGGGGAGTCTACTGACAAAGTGGAATCTGATGACGACGGTAACTCTGCCTTTTGAAGGGGAATATGCTGACGAAATGGAATCTGGCGGCGATGGTCGCCTTGCCTTTGAAGCAGAGCCATCTGACAAAGTGGACTCCGACGACGACAGTAACCCTGCCTCTGAAGGGGAGTCATCTGACAAAGTGGACTCTGAGGACGACGGTAACTCTGCCTGTGAAGAGGAGTCTGCGGACGAAGTGGACTCTGACGACGAGGGTAACTCTTCATGTGAAGGGGAGTCTCCTGACGAAGTGGACTCTGACGACGACGGTAACCCTTCATGTGAAGGGGAGTCTGCTGACGAAGTGGACCTTGATGACGACGGTAACCCTGCCTTAGAAGGGGAGTCTGCTGACGAAGTGGACGTTGACGACGACGATAACCCTGCCTTAGAAGGGGAGTCTGCTGACGAAGTGGACCTTGACGACGACGTTAACCCTGCCTGTGAAGGAGAGTCTGCTGGCGGCAAGAGCCCAGTTGTGGTTGTGAATCCATCTGGAACTGAAAACTCAGATGGAACTGAGGGCCCAGATGTATCAGACACTTCAGCCCAGATTGAAGACCCATCTGGAGTTGAGGGTCCACCTGGGGCAAAGGGTTCGCCTGTGGATAAGGGTTCGCGTAGGGCTGAGGGTCCGCATGAGGCTGAGGGTTTACTTGGACCTGAGGACTCTCCTGCAGCTGAGGGCTCAATTGGAGTTGAGGACCCTCCTGCAGCTGAGGGCTCGCTTGGAGTTGAGGACCTTCCTGCAGCTGAGGGCTTACTTGGAGCTGAGGACCCTCCTGCAGCTGAGGGCTTACTTAGAGCTGAGGACCCTCCTGCAGCTGAGGGCTCACTTGGAGTTGAGGACCCTCCTGCAGCTGAGGGCTCACTTGGAGCTGAGGACCCTCCTGCAGCTGAGGGCTTACTTGGAGCTGAGGACCCTCCTGCAGCTGAGGGCTCAATTGGAGTTGAGGACCCTCCTGCAGCTGAGGGCTTACTTGGAGCTGAGGACCCTCCTGCAGCTGAGGGCTTACTTGGAGCTGAGGACACTCCTGCAGCTGAGGGCTCAATTGGAGTTGAGGACCCTCCTGCAGCTGAGGGCTTACTTGGAGCTGAGGACCCTCCTGCAGCTGAGGGCTTACTTGGAGCAGAGGACCCTCCTGCAGCTGAGGGCTTACTTGGAGCTGAGGACCCTCCTGCTGCTGAGGGCTTACTTGGAGCTGAGAACCCTCCTGCAGCTAAGGTCTTACTTGGAGTTGAGGACCCTCCTGCAGCTGTGGGTTTACTTGGAGCTGAGGACCATCCTGCAACTGAGGGCTTACTTGGAGCTGAGGACCCTCCTGCAGCTGAGGGCTTACTTAGAGCTGAGGAGCCTCCTGCAACTGAGGGCTTACTTGGAATTAAGGATCCTCCTGCATCTGGGGGCTTACTTGGAGGTGAGAACCCTCCTGCAGCTGAGGGCTTACTTGGAGCTGAGGACCCTCCTGCAGCTGAGGACTCTCCTGCAGCTGAGGGCTTACTTGGAACTGAGAACCCTTCTGCAGCTGAGGGCTCACTTGGAGTTGAGGAGCCTCCTGCAGCTGAGGGCTTACTTGGAATTAAGGACCCTCCTGCATCTGTGGGCTTACTTGGAGCTGAGAACCTCCTGCAGCTGAGGGCTTACTTGGAGCTGAGGACCCTCCTGCAGCTGAGGGCTTACTTGGAGCTGAGGACCTCCTGCAGCTGAGGGCTCTACTTGAGCTGAGGACCTCCTGCAGCTGGAAGGGCTTACTTGGAATTAAGGACCCTCCTGCATCTGTGGGCTTACTTGGAGTTGAGGACCCTCCTGCAGCTGAGGGCTTACTTGGAGCTGAGAACCCTCCTGCAGCTGAGGGCTCACTTGGAGTTGAGGAGCCTCCTGCAGCTGAGGGCTCACTTGGAGCTGAGGACCCTCCTGCAGCTGAGGGCTTACTTGGAGCTGAGGACCCTCCTGCAGCTAAGGGCTTACTTGGAGCTGAGGACCCTCCTGCAGCTGAGGGGCTTACTTGAGCTGAGGACCCTCCAGCTGAGGACTAACTTGGAGCTGAGGGACCCTCCTGCAGCTGAGGGCTTACTTGGAGCTGAGGACCCTCCTGCAGCTGAGGGCTTACTTGGAGCTGAGGACCCTCCTGCAGCTGAGGGCTTACTTGGAGCTGAGGACCCTCCTGCAGCTGAGGGCATACTTGCAGCTGAGGACCCTCTTGCAGCTAAGGGCTCACTTGCGGCTGAGGACCCTCCCACAGCTAAGGGCTTACTTGGTGCTGAAGACCCTCCTAAAGCTAAGGGCTTACTTGCAGCTAAGGACCCTCCTGCAGCTGATGGCATACTTGCAGCTGAGGACCCTCTTGCAGCAAAGGGCTCACTTGCAGCTAAGGACCCTCCCGCAGCTAAGGGCTTACTTGAAGCTGAGGACCCTCCTGAAGCTAAGGGCTTACTTGGGGCTGAGGACCCTCCTGCAGCTGAGGGCTTACTTGGGGCTGAGGACCTTCCTGCAGTCTGAGGCTTACTTGGAGCTAGGACCTAGGGCTTACTTGGAGGACCCTCATGCAGCTGAGGGGCTTACTTGGAGCTGAGGACCCTCCTGCAGCTGAGGGCTTTACTTGGAGCTGAGGGACCCTCCTGCAGCTGGTGGGCTTATTACTTGGAGCTGAGGACCCTCCTGCAGCTAAGGGCTTACTTGGAGCTGAGGACCCTCCTGCAGCTGAGGGCTTACTTGAAGCTGAGGACCCTTCTGCAGCTAAGGGCTTACTTGAAGCTGAGGACCCTCCTGAAGGTAAGGGCTTACTTGAAGCTGAGGACCCTCCTGAAGCTAAGTGCTTACTTGGAGCTGAGGAAGCTCTCACAGTTAAGGGGTTACTTGGAGCTGAGGAGACTCCTGCAGCTAAGGGCTTACTTGGAGCTGGGGAGACACCTCTAGCTAAGGGCTTACTTGGAGCAGAGGACCCTCCTGCACCCAAGGGCTTCAATGGAGCTGAATACCCTCCTACACCCAAGGGCTTACTTGGAGCTGATGACTCTCCCCCAGCTGAGGGCTTACTTGGAGTCGAGGACCCTCCTGCAGTTACGGTCTTACGTGGAGCTGAGGACCCTCTTGCAGCTAAGGGCTTAGTAGGAGCTGATGACCCTCCCGTAGCTAACGGTTTACTTGGGACTGAGGACCTTCCTGCACCAAAGGGTTTACTTGGAGCTAAGAACCCTCCCGCAACTGAGGGCTTACTTGAACCTGAGGACCCTCCCACAGCTAAGGACTTACTTGGAGCCGATATCCCTCCCGCAGCTGAGGGCTTACCTTGAGCTGAGGACCCTCCCGCAGCTGAAGCCTTACGTGGAGCGGAGGACCTTCCTGCACCCAAGAGCTTACTTGGAGCTAAGAACCCTCCCGCAACTGAGGGCTTACTTGGAGCTAAGGACCTTCCCGCAGCTGAGGGCTTCCGTGGAGCTGAGGACCCTCCCGCAGCTGAGGGCTTATGTGGAGCTGAGGACCCTCCCGCAGCTGAGGGCTTACGAGAAGCTGAGGGGTTACTTTTAGCTGCGAACCCTCCCGCAGCTAAGGGCTTACGTGGAGTTGACTCTCCTGCAGCTGAGGGTTTACTTGGAGCTGAGGACCCTCCTGCAGCTGAGGGCTTACCTAGAGCTGAGGACCCTCCCGCAGCTGAGGGATTATTTGGAGCTGAGGACACTCCCGCAGCTGAAGGCTTACTTGGAGCTGAGGACCCACCAATAGCTAAAGGCTTACGTGGAGCTGAGGACCCTCCTGCAGCTAGGGGCTTACTTGGAGCTGAGAACCCTCCCGCAGCTGAGGGCTTACTGGGACCTGAGAACCCTCCCGCAGCTAAGGGCTTACCCGCAGCTGAGGGCTTACTTGGAGTTGAGGACCCTTCCACAGTTAAGGACTTACTTGGAGCCGAGGACCCTCCTGCACCCAAGGGCTTACTTGGAGCTGAGAACTCGGCTGCAGCTAAGGGCTTATTTCGAGCTGAGGACCCTCCGGCAGCTGAAGGATTACTTGGAGCTGAGGACTCAGCTGGAGCTAAGGGCTTACTTGGAGCTGAGGACTCTCCCGCAGGTGAGGAGTTACTTGGAGCCGGGTTACCTGCAGATAAGGGCTTACTTTGAGTCGAGAACCCTTTCGCACTCAAGGGCTTATTTGGAGCTGAGGACCCTCCCGCAGCTGAGGGTATACTTGGAGCTGATGACTCTCCCGCAGCTGAGAACCCAGCTGCAGCTAAGGGCTTACTTGGAGCTGAGGACCCTTCTGTAGCTGAGCACTTACTTGGAGATGAAGAATCTCCTTCATCCGAGGGCTTACTTGGAGATGAGGAATCTCCTTCATCCGAGGGCTTACTTGGAGATGAGGACTCTCCTGCAGCTGAGGTCTTACTTGGCGATGAGAACTCTCCTGCAGCCGAGATCATACTTGGAACAGAGGACTCTCCTGCATCTGAGGGCTTACTTGGAACTGAGAACTCTCCTACAGTTGAGGGCTTACTTGAAGCTGAGAACTCTACTGCAGCTGAGGGGTTACTTGGCAATGAGAACTCTCCTGCAGCTGAGGGCTTACTTGGAGATGAGAACTCTCCTGCAGCTGAGGGCTTACTTGAAGCTGAGGAGTCTCCTGCAGCTGAGGGCTTACTTGGCGATAAGAACTCTCCTGCAGCTGAGGGCTTACTTGAAGATGAGAACTCTCCTGCAGCTGAGGGCATACTTAGAAATGAGGACTCTCCTGCAGCTGAGGGCTTACTTGGCGATGAGAACTCTCCTGCAGCTGAGGGCTTACTTGGAACTGAGAACTCTCCTACAATTGAGGGCTTACTTGAAGCTGAGAACTCTCCTGCAGCTAAGGACTTACTTGGAGATGAGAACTCTCCTGCATCTGAGGGCTTACTTGGCGATGAGAACTCTCCTGCAGCTGAGGGCTTACTTGGAGATGAGAACTCTCCTGCATCTGAGGGCTTACTTGGCGATGAGAACTCTCCTGAAGCTGAGGGCATACTTGGAACTGAGGACTCTCCTGCATCTGAGGGCTTACTTGGCGATGAGAACTCTCCTGCAGCTGAGGGCTTACTTGGCGATGAGAACTCTCCTGCAGCTGAGGGCTTACTTGGCGATGAGAACTCTCCTGCAGCTGAGGGCTTACTTGGCGATGAGAACTCTCCTGAAGCTGAGGGCATACTTGGAACTGAGGACTCTCCTGCATCTGAGGGCTTACTTGGCGATGAGAACTCTCCTGCAGCTGAGGGCTTACTTGGCGATGAGAACTCTCCTGCAGCTGAGGGCTTACTTGGAGCTGAGAATTCTTCTGCTGCTGAGGGCTTACTTGGAACCGAGGACTCTCCTGCAGCTGAGGGCTTACATAGAGCTGAGAACTCTTCTGCAGCTGAGGGCTTAATTTGAGAGGAGGACTCTCCTGCAGCTAAGGGTTTACTCGGAGATGAGGACCCTCCCCCAGCTGAGGGCTTACCCGGAGCTGAGGAGGGGCCACCTGAGGCTGAGGGCCCACTGCCTTGTGGCCCACCACCCAGATGACTGGTTTGTGGCCCACCACCAAGATGACGGACTTTTGGCCCACCACCCAGATGACGGACTTGTGGCCCACCACCCAGATAACGGACTTGTGGCCCACCACCCAGATAACGGACTTGTGGCCCACCACCCAGATGACGGACTTGTGGCCCACCACCCAGATGACGGACTTGTGGCCCACTACCCAGATGACGGACTTGTGGCCCACCACCCAGATAACTGACTTGTGGCTCACCACCAAGATGACCGACTTGTGGCCCACCACCCAGATAACCGACTTGTGGCCCACTACTCAGATGACCGACTTGTGGCCCACCACCAAGATGACGGACTTGTGGCCCACTACCCAGATAACGGACTTGTGGCCCACCACCAAGATGACCGACTTGTGGCCTACCACCACGATGACCTACTCGTGGCCCACTACCCAGATAACCGACTTGTGGCCCACTACCCAGATGGCCGACTTGTGGCCCACCACCCAGATGACTGACTTGTGGCCCACTACTCAGATGACTGACTTTTGGCCCACTACCCAGATGAGTGACTTGTGGCCCACCACCCAGACGAGCGACTTGTGGCCCACCACCCAGATGACTGACTTGTGGCCCACTACCCTGATGACTGACTTGTGGCCCACTACCCAGATGACTGACTTGTGGCCCACTACCCAGATGACTGCCTATTGGTCCAGGACCCAGATGACTGACTTGTGGCCCACCATCCAGATGACTGACTTGTGGCCCACCACCCAGATGACTGACTTGTGGCCCACCACCCAGATGACTGCCTTGTGGCCCACCACCCAGATGACTGCCTTGTGGCCCACCACCCAGATGACTGCCTTGTGGCCCACCACCCAGATGACTGACTTGTGGCCCACCACCCAGATGACTGACTTGTGGCCCACCACCCAGATGACTGACTTGTGGCCCACCATCCAGATGACTGACTTGTGGCCCACCACCCAGATGACTGACTTGTGGCCCATCATCCAGATGACTGACTTGTGGCCCACCACCTAGATGACTGCCTATTGGTCCAGGATCCAGATGACTGACTTGTGGCCCACCACCCAGATGACTGCCTATTGGTCCAGGATCCAGATGACTGACTTGTGGCCCACCACCCAGATGACTGCCTATTGGTCCAGGATCCAGATGACTGACTTGTGGCCTACCACCCAGATGACTGCCTATTGGTCCAAGATCCAGATGAGTGCCTCTAGACCCACTAACTATATGGCTGCCTCGTGCCCTAATGATCATATGACTTACTTCTAACAATCTATCCTCATTAAGGCCTTCTAATCCACCTCCCAGACGACTGCCTTCTAACCCACCTCCCAGACGATTGCCTTCTAACCCACTACCCAGACGACTGCCTTCTAACCCACCTCCCAGACGACTGCCTTCTAACCCACCTCCCAGACGACTGCCTTCTAACCCACCTCCCAGACGACTGCCTTCTAACCCACCACCCAGACGACTGCCTTCTAACCCACCACCCAGACGACTGCCTTCTAACCCACCTCCCAGACGACTGCCTTCTAACCCACCTCCCAGACGACTGCCTTCTAACCCACCACCCAGACGACTGCCTTCTAACCCACCACCCAGACGACTGCCTTCTAACCCACCACCCAGACGACTGCCTTCTAACCCACCACCCAGACGACTGCCTTCTAACCCACCACCCAGACGACTGCCTTCTAACCCACTCCCCAGATGATTGCCTCGTATCTCCATGATCTTATTGCAGACTTCTAACAATCTGTCCGAATGAACGCCTTCTAACCCACTACCCAGGGGACTAGCATGCGACCCGCTGCCGAACTGACCACCACCTTGTGGCCCTCTGTCTACATTGCCCCGTGACCAGTCACTATCCAAAGGACCCCCTTGTGATCCACGAACCGGACGAGGTCCTCGTGACCTATCGTCCACGTAACAATCCGGCTGACTGGCGTATGGACTACCAGCTTGCTGCCTGCCACTCTGGCTACCGTCTCCCACCCGACTAACTGGGTCAGGTGGAGGAAATGAAGGAAAAGTTCTCCACGAGCCGACACCACGCCCCTCAGTAACGGTTCCAAGCTCTTCGGAGACACCGATCCGAGAGAGACTCTTGGGACTGCCCGAGCCATCTCTGGCTCCCCTCAACTCTCCCTCACTCTGGGAAAGGAAGTCAGCCCCTTCCATCTTCCCTGCAGTCCGTTGGCCACTTAGGTTTTGGCCACTGGCACTATCACCTCCATCTCGCCAACGAACGCTGTCTTGCCAAACCTCCGACGGCTCAAGTTCATCTTTTCTCTCAGTCTGGGGAGGACTACCATGGTCTCCTGTACCTCTTGGAACGTCACGTTGCCCACTGTCTGGATTGACCGGGGCGGAGACAGAGTGGCTCTCACCATACACAGGGTCTTCCTTATTGCTTCCATGAGGTTTTTCGGTTATTCGAAGCTTAACTACATCGGCGTAGGTATTACCCTCTGTTCTCTGATGGCCCGCCATCTGAGGATGAGAAATGGCCTCAGAGTTGTCCAAAGGATATTCATACCAAATACCTTGCTGACTGCGTTGCACCTCTCTGTTGGCACCAGCGCTTGAGAAAGGTAGATAAGGTTCCCATGACTTGATCTCATACTGGTTCGTGCTGTCCCTCGTGCCTGTACTTGAAGGTTGACGGCTATGATCTTGGTTACCCTCATCTCCCTCTCTTCCAAGAGGTTGGTATTTCTTCCCGGGGTTCTTTCCTTCGTTGGGCATCTCAACTATAACAAATGTTTACCAGGTGTCCAGGGATATTACTTCGTGTCGTTAATAATCTCTAAAGTTGAGTTTCTCGGGAATATGACGTCCTACTTACTTCAAGCGTGCTCCAGGTAGGCGTCGCTTCTCACTGTATGTCAGCACACAGTCAATTATCCCTCAGAACTTTACCTCTTCAGCATCAGCCGTTCTGTAATCAAAAGGTTTACATCAAATTAATAGCCATATTTACCAAATGCAAGTTAAAAGCAAGTCACTTATATCTTAAGGTTCCTTATAAGTTTGGGTAGAAATGATTACAAAATATATGAAGGAATACAAAAACTGCACACAAACCACCAGATCCTTTCCAAAGCTGTTTGTGCTGTTCACGAGTTTACCCGAGAAAAACAGGTAACAGGAGGCCTGATTGGCCCACGATTAAGAAGTCTGAAAAAAAAAAAAATCTTGACAAGAAAATGTAAGTCTGATCAGCAGTTTTTTTTTTTAAATGAAAACTTCGAAAAACACGTACCATCTAGCTGATACGAAAGAGCACTAGTTATAGAGGTTTTGCCTTTGCATCAGCCTTTCCTAATTAGCCTTAAATATCACCGTGTGTTGAATGTGTGTATATACTCTTATTGTCTTGCTTCTTATTTTCCAGAAATATGATAATACCAGCTAGGCTTTGTTTCCACCCAGCCATCAGATATGAGTGAACCGGGTTTAGGCTACTATGAATATACCGTATATACTCGTCTATAAGTATACCTCGTGTATAGACCGACCCTTAACTTTTGGCCAAGAAATCATAAATTTATGAAATGCCTCGTGTATAGGTCGACCCATGTTTTTGAGGGTAATGGAACAAATGAGGGTAATAAAGCACCATACTCCACTCACACCCTTCACATGTTTGTCTCCGTCAATACCAGCTAAGTTTTGTGTCCACCCAGCTATCAGATCTGAGTGAACAGGTTATTGGTCAAGAAACCATTGATTTATATGCCTCTTGTACTGGTCGACCCAAGTGTTTGAGGGTAATGCAACAACAAATTAAGGTAATAGAGCACCATATTTAATGGCATATAAAACATTTCAGAAAATCCTCATTAAAAAAAAACACTACCTCATATAAACTTAGGGGTTCGCCGAGCCTGAATCACCGAGAGCCCAAGGCAAATTGTTTACCATTTATCACTACGGCACTTTACACAAACGCGAGTAGTTTCAGCAAAAATATTGTACATTTCCATTTAAGTATTTATTAAAGTCAATTAGGATAGAAAATTATCGTAATAAGTATTCTTTCTCACTGAAAATCATTCGTAAAGCGATTACGGTACCAACTTTCAAACAACGAAAGAAGGCGAAAGTAGATTGTTTCCGTCATGATTTTATCCCACTTTCCACTGTAATACGCATGTCATTTCTATGAATGTATTATGTCAAGCCAATATGAATAGAATGTCATTGTAATATAACAATATCTTAACCAAAAACTATTATAAAAGATGAGCAACATCTCGAATAATGGAAGGTTAGGCGAAGTCTTTTATATTCATGTATTTCATCCTATTTTACATTGAATTACATCACGTTTCAACAAAACTACTATTCATTTCTACATACATATTCATCCTGGCATTGTCAAGGTAAATATACTCGTGATGTAAAAGTTCTTGAAGATATCATCGACTCCCCGATACAGCACTGGCTTCTACCGTCCCCGTTACTGCTGTCGTTTACACAGTTTATTTCTGGCGTTTTTCTCAGAATGTACCTGGCTTTACAGAACATTTGTTCAAACGACTTCTGAAGATATTCCTAGTCTTACCAATCACAACGTCTGACGGTGAGAAGCTTTTCCCCACCTCTGTGCTAATCTTTCACCTTTGAGTTTTATTCCATTTGTCCTGGTAACCGTATTTTCCTGCATTTCGAAAAGATGTTCGTGATTTACTTCATCAACTTGTTCAGAACTCTGAGCACTTGGATTAAGTCGCCGCGAAGTCTACGTCTTTGAAAGGAGAAGAGATCCAATCGTTTTAGCCTCTCCTCGTATGCCAGATTTCTAGGGGACGGGATCATTTCTGTCGCGCAACAAGCAACACGGCCAACGATCAACACAATATTCGCAGGAAAGTCTAGTCGGCACGGTCGAGTCACTGCCAATGTCTCCTACTAGCTGGGATGCGATCCATCTTGTTCAGAAGTATCGGGAAGTGGTCCATTTCAGACTCTGTTGAGTCTGCTGGAGTCCCGGTCTGGATGTGGAAATGGATTGGGGACCGGTGGTGAATACGGCACTCCTGTTCTCCAGAAGGCTAACTCTAAGGCTCTCCCTTTGATGCCGGATGAAGTATCCTTCCAAAGGTGGTGGCGGCGGCGGCCGTCGAAATTCACCAGAAGTGTATGGATGCAACAATATTTATATGGTCAGGTAGTGACAATCCTCCATGCCTTAACCTGTACTGCCGACGAGTGGCAAAAGGGATAGTTGGGAATGTCTTAGTGAAGCTCTTTTCCACTAAGTCCAGTACCATGGTTCCCGAAATAGACGAACTTTATATGCTTCTTGGGAGAGGCCATGACCATGATCTCGAAGACGTGTACAAACACTGGGTTAACTCAAGCAATCGAATGCTGTAATTCTTCCCATCCAGCGTACATTTCCTAGCAATTCCACTGCATCAGGGGAGTCATTTCCCTTTAGCTGATGTGGTTGCAATAGGTAGTTTCCCCAGTTGGATTTCTGCCTCCCTCTCTGGGTACCGATACCCCTGTGACCGTATTTTCGTTTGCAGAGTCCACCACATACATCTACTTCCCCTCCTGCCAAGTTGTAGAGGGTTGGAAGCTCCAAGTGGAGGGATATATATTTCTCTGCCCTGTGTGGACGGGCTTGTAAAACAGCCCGCTTAGACAAATAGTATCAAAGATACTAAAGTCTTTCAGGCGACTTTGGAGGAGTGCGAACGAAAGAACACTGGAGTTGAATACCATATAAGGTTGCCACTCCTAGATCCCCAGGCAACATCAAGTGATCCTTCCTTCATTAACCAATGATCCAGGCTTCTTCAGGTGGTACAATAACCAAAACAACCCAAACATTGGTTTAAGTGATCAAAAAAATTCCAGCATAATTATTTACTCATCCAAACAGGATTTAGACGAACGAGAAAATACTCCGCCTCAATAACACCACGGAGCAGCAGCCGAGTGTGGAGGAGCGGGTGGGGGACAGACCGAATTATTTCAGTTTCAAATAGATACACAAACTGGTGGCCTGGGCTCACAAGCGGCAAGTGAATCTTGATATCGATATGCGTAAAAATGTTCTAAACGGTAGTAAAAACGTAAAGACAAGCTATATTATGAATTTTACACAGCTTCAAAAAGTAAAGGAAAAGAAAAAAAAACGTAGGTATCATAGTCTCTGTTGACCTGAAATGTAGTCGGCAATACATAGAAGCAGGATAACGAGTCAACAAGGACTAGGATCAGTAATAGGTAAAGCTTTCGAATTTAAGTCTAAGGAATTTACTCTTTGCAAATCATTGGTAGGTCTTCACCAAGGATCTTTGGTTTTCACCTTGAACAACGTGTTTGGTCACGGTCATCCTTAGGGGGAAAAAGTCCATGCATAATAAAGTTTAAATAGAAGATTTAGTTGTTTCTGTACAATATACTGTAGACCCAGGGGAGAAACAGTGTAACGGGCGGTCGGATTAAATGGGTGGAAAGAGAGAAAATACAGCGTCGAACTCCGAAGATAATTTACGGACTGTGAGCCAAGTCCCACAAGAGCCAACTAAACTACTTCAAATAGTTAAGAAAAGAGAAAATTAAGCACGATTTAGTACAGGTATTCAGAATTATCAAAAGCTTTAATTTCGATCCAAGGCTAGATATAAATTACTTCTAATGCAGTTGGAAAACGTTTTACTTCAAAGGAGGCGAAGATTTTTTCCTTACACAGGATTAGCAACATACGGAACAATTTACCAATGACAGTAGTTGTTAGTAGGACCATAAATAAATCTAAGACGACTTTATATTCTCTTCGCTTTAGCACCTAGACAGACATTTTCATTTACGGAAAAGTCATTTTTCTTTAAATCGTCTGTATGCCTCTCTATCCTTACCATGTTAAACACAAAGTTTATGATCTCCTTTATCACAACTTCGGAAGATTCTGATGGTTTATTTGAAATCCTCTGTATTCTTCGTAAGACGAGATACAGTCAAAAACTTCTTCATAAATTCATAAAGAGTGAACGTCAGTATAAGGGCAGTTAATAATGCTAAAGGACTTTGAGGGAACAGTTGTGGAAGACTATAAGGATATGCAAAGATCTGAATAACGTTCAACACTGTTTTCGTAATGAGAGACGCTACGTTGCCAACACAAGCCAGATGGAACAGGGAGATATGGTCTCGGTAAACAAAAGGTATCTACAAAAGGCAGACAATACTAAAGGGTCTTGACCCATAAATTGCTCACTGTACACGTGAAAATTTTTTCTATACACGCGGTAGATGTGTGTAGATTCATTTAACAAATCACTTGATATAAATACTGTTCAAAATGTTATAAAAAGGTGACGTGTGAAGGAAGTAAAAAAAGGACAAACGTTATAAATATCCAAGTATCTTTCATGAAATGAGGCACTGAACTACAGCCCGGTCCTCTGACGAGTGTGGTCTATAAAGCACTGGAAAATATAATCAGAAAACAAATGGACGATTCTATGCAGCGGGAAAACTACCAATGTGAATCAACACTGTTCCAGGGAAAGGAAGTCAAATGAAACGAACTTCTTCCATTTCTGCGAGAGTGAACTTCATATTTGATGATAGTAAAGGCTGGTTGGATTCATCTGGATCGCCGAAAAGATTTTGGTAATGTACCGCATAAGTCGGTACAGAAACTGGATCTTCAGGCGGAATATGAGGTAGGACTCCTTTGATGGATACATTATCGTTAGTGGAAGCGGTTAAAAGACGGATGTCAAGAGGAGACTCGTAAAAACGGGTCGAGGTCACTAGTGGTGTGCTGAAGGGTTCTGTTCTGGGACTTTTGCTCTTCTCAGTCAATGGGAATCACTTTCCAAAGGAAATGTTTTCAAACCTGAATGTTTGCGGATGATGCCAAGTCATGAGGGAACTAAAAAGCGAACATTGTATCAACTTAAAAGGGGACCTAAACAAACTCCAAAGTCAATCCAAAGCGTGGCTAATGAAATTCAACTAGAATATACGTAATCAGGATGGTACACAATGGAAGAAAGCTATGATATGATTATCTAGCATGATAGAAGCTGCAAGAATCTGTGAGTGTCTAAAGGGACTTTGGAATCCACAACGTCCCTAACCTGCTGCCAGAGTCTCATCTTAGGTAAAGACCAAAGGAAACTAAATGTTTGCCACTGTTGATATCCTTAATCAGGCCACAACTATGATTTTTAATTTACTCATCACAGTTAAAGAAGCAGAAGGTATCAAGAATAATCCAAAGGAGAGCAATCAACGATGGAATTGTTAGAGGCCTTGAATTTGTTTACAGCAGGAGAGAAAGGGGTGACCTGACCACAACCTTTCAACTTTCGAAACAGTTTGATGACCTTAACAGTGAACAGCTCTTTCGAAGATGCAGAGGCCATAACATAACCAGAGGCCATGACATAACCAGAGGCCATAACTCAAAACAACCAGAGGCCATAATACAAAACAACCAGAGGCCATAACTCAAAACAACCAGAGGCCATAACTCAAAACAACCAGAGGCCATAACACAAAACAACCAGAGGCCATAACTCAAAACAACCAGAGGCCATAACTCAAAACCAATATAGTTTATGAACTCAATTCCCTAACTGAGGGTTGCAAAAGTCAATCACATGAATGATACCGATATGAAATGCATCTCACTCATTACACACATGAACCTCAAGAACCATAAAAAAGATTCAGCATAACTATTCTCATCATACAAATCATGGTTGAGAAAGCGATTTTAAAACGTTTCAACGAAATGGAAGGAAGTCGAAACCATTACCATTACAGAGACATAAATTTTACAGCCAAGCTATCACCTTACACGTCCCTTTGCTTCAGAAGATCAAGACAGTAAACTTAAGTGCGTGCATCGTATGTACTGTACTTCCATCTTATTTTAATTCAAATGATGTCCGATGCTTGGACGAAACGTTAACGTAAATCAGTCTGTAATAACAGACGAGAATGAAGTTTGGACATTTGATTCATAACTTTCCTATAACAGTGTCATCACTGGGGATGGGAAGGAAACGATTATTCACACATATGCATGTCAAGAGAAGGCAACTAAGAAAGGCGGGAGTAGGAGGCTGGAAATGCCCTTGATATTACCTTCCCATGAAAAGAGAGGATTTTCCTCTAAGCTTGGAGCTCAGGCGCCTGTATCTGACGCAACCTCGTTAACGTGGAAAACTGCAGATAGACTTGAAAAATAAACTATATATATATATATATATATATATATATATATATATATATATATATATATATATATATATATTGTGTGTGTGTGTGTGTTACCAGACTCTGCTTGGTTGCAACTACGCCGCGAATGAAAAGTATCATGGTCAGTTACCGGAACAGTACAATCTCGTCAAAGAACGTACCACATCGAAAGGAGTTCATCATATTGCCTTTGAGCTGCAACAACTCCTGCAAAAAGGTGTTCTGGAGTAATCAAAATAGACATAGGTATTACTTAGAGAAACTCAAAATAAAAAAAAAATCAATGAACCAAACACATGAAGATACATATAGTATTATTAGCAAAGAGGGCTGGTGAGGGCTGTGTATACAATTAATGATAAACTGATGGGAGTGAACAATTTGAATCAAAGAACAGACCGGACGAAATTTACACCGAACATCATCGACAAAGTTAAGACTATGAATACTTCAGCGAGGATGCCAAGTCACATGCGTACCTTCCTAAATTAATTACAAACTGAGGAGAGAGCGGGAAGACTGGTCGTACTGGTGGATGAAACTGTATACATGAGGAAAAACAATAACTGACGAAATCAGTCAACTTCCACGATCACGACCAATTTTTCTTTTTAATGACAATAACGAAGAAATATTCAGAAAAGTGCAAAAAGCAGTTAAAAGCGCTCATACAGAACACTGGCAAATTTCTAATTCTACGAGACCAGCTACCAGGCAAAAATACTAGGATACCGTAGATCCACACATGGAGATTCAAATTCACAGAATGTGTGGACGAGAAAACTTATGAACATGCATGAACTTTACTTGATTTCGTTTTCACGCAAAGTAACCTTGATACTGATCTACACTTGAGGATCTACACTTGGATAAAATATGACACGGTACTCGAGATGGATTACAGTGAAAAATGACTGCCTAGAAAAAAAAAAAACTGGCCCCAAGAAAGTATGATATGGGAAGGAAACTGTGGAACCTCAAACAGTCACATCTTCGAGACAAATTGGGATATCGAATTCTAAATACTTGAGATAGAACAATGTTATTTTACGTTTAATTAAATCTACAAATTAGGCGAGGAAAAAACAGTACCAACTATAAGTAAATAGAGGAAACGAGAAAAAAATTCTCGTAAAAAACTTATGGAAGAGACAACAGATACAAAACAAGAGTCAGCCTGCATCTGAAGGATAGAAAAGAGATTGATACGAACACATTAGGACAAGAAAGGAAAGCTTTAAGTATGAAAACTAAAGTCATAAGGACACATTCACAATTCATGAGAAATTAACAGTACAGGATCATAGTACTAGGTTATGGAAAGCAGACGAAAAGTTATTGATGTGTGCAGAGCATTCTGAATACGAAGAGACGAAATGCTCACATTCGAAAGCCCAGATATACCATGATTACTAGCAACGTGGAAGGAGCCTTGTGAGGGAGCTAGACCCACACGAGCCTCTGTGGTGTACCAGTTAGCGTTACTGACCGTGAGTCATGCATGTAAGGACCGGCCACTTGAAGTCAAATCCGCAAAGGTTCGAATCTTGGTCGCGGCAGCCGGGCCTTAGTCCACCCAGCTGTTCATCGTTTCCTGGAGGCAGGTCAAATAAAATGGGTTCCTTGCAGACCCTTGGGTGCTTCTGGGTGCCAGCATACATACGTGGGAGTTAAGGCATGATATATAAAAGGTTGAGAGACGAGTCGACATGATTAATTGTAAAACCGATGCCCAGATGGTACCTCACTATAACTGCTGAGTGCGCTCTCAGTCTCTTGCTGTTCAAGCACTGACCAAATTCAAATTATCAATAAAGAGCAAAGATCCTACACGAATGGAAGCCAGGCGAGTACTAATATTAAAAAGTTATTAGAAAGGTAACTTGAAAGTGTAGTCCAGTATCCCTAACGTGCATGATACTACGGTAATCAAAACAAGAATACTCTACTGGCAAAAGCTACCATGGCCAAAAAAACAATAGAGGAATATGATCCTGCGTGACAAATTGTCGGATTCCTATGTTGAGTAACGATTATCCTAAGAAAACCAAAGCTAGGTCTTTGCAACTGTATCCCAGAAAAAAAAAATGAGCTGGAAGTCCAGTTGTTAGAGAAAGCTACTCAAAATAAAATGACATTTAACTGAAAGGGAACAGAAAACGAATGTCGTGGGAGCCTCGTATGCTCAGCGAGGACGTGGGTCCTTCGGGGTCTCGCTGCTGAAGTCATTACCAGTTGTGATCTACGTTAGAAATTTACTAGTGAATTGATACCTAAACAGTTTTGCTGATGATGCGAAAATCATGAAAGTAACATGAAACAGTGACAATGAAACAACGCAAAACAGACCTAGACAATATGCAGCACTGGCAGAACATAAGCTAATGAAAACCTTAGAAACTGCCGTCATGAAAATGGGTATAAACAGACCTGACAGTGAGGAACGTACCAGCGGAAATACATTAAAAGTCACACAGCGAGATACATGGGAGTTGCCATCATATCGATCTTGTCAGTAAAGCATCATCTGAGAAGGATCATAAAGGTAAAAAAAACCCACAGCGATGTCAAACTTGCCTAATACATGGGATTCGAGAAGTTGGGGAAAACATACACGACGTAAATTCGGCCAGGGATCGACTATGCCACAACAGTCAGGTCGCCTCACTTGAGCAACAAGACAGAACTGCTGGAAAGAGTCTACATGAATGCGACAAGAATAGCGAGAAACCTAAGGGGAGAAAATCTATGAAAAGAGGAGGGATGGTCACAATCCGCCCGTTTTGGATTAAAAGAATTCAACGAGACTCACAAATTTCAAAGAGGCTATTACAACACTTAAGAAATAACAGTTCCTTCATACGAACTCAGAGGCCAGAACAAATGGGAACAGCTGGAAGTGTAGCTAGACAGGTGTCCCATGGGACGTAGGGAAGCATTAAATAACTGATGACACAAAGAACGTGAAATGGTAGATAATGAGGGGGGGAGGGTGTCCCTACGAATGCAAGGCGCCCTTGCCGTAATCACAAACTGTATATGAACCGAGAGGTCATACACAAGTACGTACATGACATACGGATGGTCTTAAGTCGTTCGTATTTGAATACCGGATGGAGCAGCCGGCTAACAATCAACCTTAGCTATTAAACTTACCTTTTGGGGTTAGTCGATGGAAGATTTATTAACGTCTACCACATATTATATATATATATTTATATATACATATATATATATATATTTATATATACATATATATATATATATATATATACATATATATATATATATATATATATATATATATATATATATATATATATATATATATATACAGTATATGTAAAGAGGTTAAGGTTCTAAGCAACGCTCGTAAAACTGTGCAACGCTCGAACAGTAACCACGTCAACAGAGAACCTACTCGAGTTCGTACTGACCTCCGGAAGAATTTCCTCATCGAGATCAAACTGAACATCACGAATTACTGGTTCATTGTGGAATTCCAAGTATATTTTCCTCTGCGTGTGTGTAAAGTAACTCGCCTCCTTCATAGTACACTTGTTTATGATATTTTCAGTCTTTGTGCCACAGTTAATTCAGTATACTATCTTTTTTTTTTACATCATTTATCTATCAAAAATGACCTGTACATCGTTGATAAGCCACAATGGTGTTTACAGGCAAAGGCCTCTGATGTAACAAGTGACCCCTAACCATGACGTACGAGGAAAAATAATTCAGGAAAGTGTCGTGGGGGTCGTGAAGAAACTACCTGTGCGAAGATGTAAATGCAGACAGCAAAGAAAAATTCCAACGTATGAATAATTCGAAACTAGGTAAACAGATTGGGTTGTTTATGAGTAGAATCCAGCTTCGGTTATTGAATAATTTTACTTTACATTGATAGTAAAGGGATCTTTTTCCAAGTACTGATTTCCTTTACATATGATCATTTATTAATGTCTGCTGGTAATACTAAACTCATGAGGGTAACTTGAAAGAATATTGACAATACACATAAAGATACACACTGACCAGCACTGGCTGTCTATAGATAATGAATCAAACTAATCAAAAATTACGAAAGCGAGACAGTGAAACTCTTCCAGAAAATAAACCAAACTACTACAACCACAATATTTACACAAATATTACGTCTACGCAACGCATCCAAAACCAAACTCATAAAATGTACCCCACAACACAACTCACACATTTCATTAGCCTACGTTTAGTTAGGAGAACGCCCAGTCTCTCATGGCTCTACAGCGAACTAGTCAATTTAAGCCACTGGTAAATATGTCAGTCTGGTGACTCTTCAAGCCTTACCAAACTCTCTGGAGTCACAGCTGGCCTTCCAGAATGTCGTCAGAGTGGTGGAGGTGGAAGAATTTCAAACATGGACGCGGATCTGTCAACACAACCAACCCGTAGGAAGGAAGGTCCGTCAAGAATGGAAAAAAAATGTAGATGGCGTGAGCGAGAAGGCCAGTAACAATAGGAGGGAGAACACTAGGGGAGACACCTTTCATGAATTGCGGTAGCTGGAAACCCCACTTCTCGGGGCCCAGTGCTGCAGATCGCTTACAGATGGCGTCATAATCACAAGTAATCAATTAATTTTGTAATTTTGGGATCATGATTACTGGTAAGCAAATGTTGACCCAAGTCCAACAGCCGATGTAGAGGAAATGTTTTACTGTGAGAGTTATAATCGAAATGTTAGGAACCTTGGATTATACTTCTCCAAAAGGAGGAACAGAGAAGGGGGCCAAGTGAGGGTATTTCCCTCTTAGGCTCAGTCCTCTGTTCTTAACGCTACCTCACTAACGAGGGAAATACATATATATATATATATATATATATATATATATATATATATATATATATATATATATATATATATATATATATATCTTCTTTTTTCTTTCTTTTAAACTATTCGCCATTTCCCGCGTTAGCGAGGTAGCATTAAGAACAGAGGACTGGGCCTTTGAGGGAATACCCTCACCTGGCCCAATTCTCTGTTCCTTCTTTTGGAAAATTAAAAATTCTTACCAAATGATACTTATTGTTTCAATATCGTTTGGCTGTTAAGTCAGTAAATCCAGCAATAGATATAGTGTACAAGTAATTTCTTCATTGAACTTAATATGAAATATAAATGGTACGAAATACGTAGCCATCTGTCTGAGGAAAAAATCGTTTAGTAGGTAGACTGTCATAGTAGTTTCTGTAACGCCAGGTGTTCTGAACGATTGCAACTTTGATAGACAGCTGTGCTCAGGATTTTGCTATTGAGGATTCATACGATAACGATTCTCAGCATCTTTGGAGTGGAGATGACCGACATATTTTGTATCTCAGCCATATTCAAAAACCTGGACCTGATATACAGAGCGTCTTGTAAAGTATCTGTTGAAACGTTAAATCGTGCGATGTTTTGCTTCGGAATCTCGTTCACGATGGTACTAATGGTCTTGTATATTTTGCTCTTTTTTTTTTTTCCATAACCAAATGCGATGGGGAACTAAATATGATATCCACCGGCCCCACAACCATCAAGATCTGAGGAAAAGTTTGATTTTGCATAAACTTTGTAATATTTGAAGGATTTCTAGAACTTTGTTTTTTTTCGGATAACAAAATTATGTTCAAACTGGGAAGTATCGAACTTAGAGCCAGTGTTAGGGTGTCATGGTTGAGCTTGTGCCGACGACACCACTGTCACACTCAGATGTAATGCAGTTGTGAACTTCCTCAGCCTCGACAGAATACATTACCATATATGATGTTAAAGATAATGGTCATCAGATCAGGAATAGCTGAAGCCAGAGTTTCATGCTGGAGCTGGTGTTCAGTAAGGGATCCTAGTGTTTACAGTTAGTGTTCAATGCTGGAGCCAGTGTTCAGTGCTGGAGTTAGTGTTCCATGCTGTAACCAGTGTTCATTGCTGGAGCCAGTGTTCTTTGCTGAGGTCAGTGTTCGATGCTAGAGCTAGCGTTCAGAGCTGGACCCACTGTTCAGTGCTGGAGCTAGTGTTCAGTGGTGAAGCCAATGCCCAGTGCTGGAGCCAGTGTTCAATGGTGGAGCCAGTGTTCAATGCTGGAGTCAGTGTTCAATGGTGGAACCAGTGTTCAATGCTGGAGCCAGTGTTCAGTGATGAAACCGTTGTTCAGTGTTGGAGCCAGTGTTCAATGAACAACTGGAGCTAGTGTCTTGCGATTAAAACAGTTTTCAATGCCGTATTCAGTGTTCAGCGCTGGACCCGGTGTTCAATGCTGGTGCCATAGCTCAATAGCTGGTCCATTGCTCAGTGCTGGAGCTAGTGTTTAATGGACCAGCTGAGGATGGTGTTCAAAGCTAGAACTAATGTTCAATACTGGGCCAGTGTTCAATGATGGAGCCAATGTTCAATGAATCAGCTGGAACTAGACTTCAAAGGACCGACTTAGGCCAGTGCTCAATGCCCGTGCGAAATCACAATGGCGCTTCCCTGCTGTTCATCTCTTCCCGCAGGGTTTTAATTTCGATAAAAGGAGAGGAGACATAGCCATGTTGGTATGTGGCAGGAACAATGTCGTCTTCGTACGAGGGTATTACGTCCAGCAAAGCCTTCGGTCTCACTGGCTGTGAGAAAGAGCAGCGACGCCTTTGACGGGTTCGGGCGCGCCGTAAATTGCGATCGGCAAAATTTGAAATCAAACGGGATTGAAATATCGCTTATCTTTGCATGTCTCTGAAAATTTCATGTATCAATTTAAAAAATATAGCATATGAAAGTATTCTACTAGGAAATATAACTCCTGCATTATCTACGGAGTAGAAATCTATCAATGTGTTCTTAATGTTGGCTCGGCCAGCGTCCTTATTGACAAGTCTGAGTGACGTCACGAAAGCCAATAGCGCCGTCACCCGGGCGATGCCTGCATCAGGCGGGAGAATTTCCTTATGTGGCACACAGCTTTAAAAGCGAACCCCAGGAGCCTCAGTAAAATATAGGATAATGAATGTTTCATATCACAGTGTACTAACCCTGAAAACAGAGATCGTTATGAGACTATGAAATGCCAGTCAAATCTTCTGTAATGCCTGAAAAATCATACATCATTTGATCAGACATTATGTATCCAAATGAGAAAGCTTACGTTTTCGTTGTACGAAACGCCGCGGGATCAGCATCGGTACCGTTGCCACCGACGGTGAGGAAGCGTCTTAATGCAGTCATGGCATTGATATTGAAGCGATTTTCATAGATGACCTAGAAACCAGTAGTCCTTGTTCATAGTTAAGACACAGGTACTGTGGGTATCTTGCATTCTTAGACGTTACACAATGGACCCCTCTTGCTTTAAAGCTGTCTTAGGGGGGAAAATCCGTCAAGCAATCCTATTTTCTTTACGAAAGGTTTACACTCTTTTTAAGTGTCGGTTGACATCATGAAGTTTCTATATATCTAAGAATTAGTACTGTATATTATTCCGAGCATTTTAAACAGCCTTGGTGACATCACACACATCATCTCTGCCTCTTACCATTCTCTTATTTGCCCCCTTCACAGATACTCCCATTTGTTCTCTTTGTTTCTCACAATATTAAACCTCCTCTCAGAACTCTCATGCTCCCTGCGGTATGCTGCTACTCGCTCACTCTAATTCCCATTTACCCTCTTTTTCAGCACCTCCTTCCGCTCGACCTCTGACGTTTTCTCGTGTGTTTCTCTCAGTCACACGTACTTCAGCCATACAGGTAACGCATTCCATACTCGTTTGCAATTTCCTGCGTAAGCGAAGTAGCGCATGGAACAGACGAAGAAATTGTCTGATTCACTCACAAGGGATGGCAGTGGGGGGAGGAGTGTACGATGCTTGATGTGGTATAGGAGTCCTGTCGTTGTACTGGGCGCTGTGTGGACCCTAAATGACAAAATACGAAAGAGGTAGAATGTGTTGGCACTGAAGTGTCCGAGAGTGTAAGGAGGGGTGATCGAATAAGAAATGATAGGGTAAAAGAGAGATATGGTAGCAAGAGAAGCATATGTATGTGAGGGAGCTGTTGAAGAGGGTGTGCTGAAATGGTTTGGATATGTGGTGTGGATCTTGTGGTGGTATACACGTCGGAAGTGCGAGGGAATAAGAAGGGGGAAACCAAGGAGGAGGTGGATGGATGGAGTGAAAGACGGTTTGAGTGCTCGGGGCCTGCATATGCAGGAGGGTGTGAGGCATGCAAGAGATGCGGCGATTGAAGTAATATGGTGTATATATACAGGAGGCGACGCTGTCACTGGGCTCAACCATGGTATATGATCTGTGGAAACCATGGGAAGGTTTTGGGGTCTGGTTCGTGGGTAAGGGCCTCTGGTTTTGGTGCATACGTTACAGCTAGAGAGATGTGAGAGAATGAAACAGTTTCTTCATCTATTCCTAGCACTACCTCGCAAACGCGGGAAACGGCGAACAAGTGTGTGAGTGTATGTGTGTGTGAGTATGTGTGTGTGTAGGAAAGAAAGAATACAGCCCATGTATTTCTTGCATGTCGTAGAAGGCGACTTAATCGGGCGTGAGCGGGGAACTGCTATGCTCATCTCGTATTCCACTTTCTGAAAGGTGCAAAGAGAAGGAGCCAAGGGAGCAGAGCTTATCCTCCTCGAAGTCTCAGGCTGAGACGTCTTGAACGTACGTGGACGTAACCAGGATGAGAAGGAGCATCCATTTCTCCAAATCTTTTCAGTCTATTCCTTTCATGACCTTCCGTAATATCACCTCTGGCAAACCTCTCACGTGAAGATGACCTTGCACTCACATCCCGACACTACCCAAGCAACAACAAGAACGAACGCTGGCAAAGAGGTCGCTATATTGTGTTCGCTCTTGGCAGACAAATACCCATCCTGCACCCACCCGTCATCCTGAATGGTCAACCGTTCCCGTTCCACAAAACTTCAAACCGACCTGGGCATCAGTTATGACACATGGGCCTCCGTGGTTTGGTGGTTCGTTTTACGAACCTTGGTTTGGTACGGGTCAGCCTGGGGTGGAACCCTCATGGGTTCGAATTCTGGGCGTGGCAAGTCGGCCCATACCAAACCCTCTGGGTTGGTCGAGAAATAAGTACCTGGCTAAGGCTGGTGTGTGTGTGTGTTGCACAGGGGTCCCGGGTTCGATCCTGGCTGTTGGAGGTTTGTATGTTTTTTGAAGGTGCGCGTTCATATGCACTTTGTTCGTATTCATATCCCTCTGCGTTGTAGTTAGGTTCGGTAAAATACTATCTGCTGGCTGTGTAAGCCTGATGGGAAAAGACCGGTGTAGACCCCGTTGCTCACTAACATGAGACGAAGGGTATTCGAGTACATAGTATTCGAATAGTCATTTTCCTATTAGGGGCGATCATAGCCTAGCAGTAGCGCTTCCGGGTTTCATCCTGGCTGTTTAAGGTTTGTACGTGATATATATATATATATATATATATATATATATATATATATATATATATATATATATATATATATATATATATTATCCCTGGGGATAGGGGAGAAAGAATACTTCCCACGTATTCCCTGCGTGTCGTAGAAGGCGACTAAAAGAGGAGGGAGCGTGGGGCTGGAAATCCTCCCCTCTCTTTTTTTTCTTTTTTTTCCCAAAAGAAGGAACAGAGAAGGGGGCCAGGTGAGGATATTCCCTCAAAGGCCCAGTCCTCTGTTCTTAATGCTACCTCGCTAATGCGGGAAATGGCAAATAGTTTGAAAGAAAACAAAATGAAAAAAGAATATATATATGAAAGAGAGAATAATAGTACAGCTACAAGGGGTTGGTGTGAAAGGAAGACCACCTGTGACACGGGCAAATAGAGTGAAAGAATAATGTAAGGAGAGAGATGGAGGAAAAATTCATGGAATGGTTTATGCAAGGGAGGCATGTGAGGACAGCGATAAGTAGACTCTTGCCAAGGCCACCCCTTGATGAGAGTACCCAGAGGGAATGAGCACTAGAGACATAGATATATAAGTAGACAGAGCACCATCACTTTGTTTTTATTAGGAAAGGATGACTGGAGTCTTGTCTGTTTTGCTCTTTGAGTATTCATCAAATTCATATGATTTACGTTAGGCTTTATATATACAGACCGCCGTACCAAATGTAATTTGTATAGTGTATACAAGACTTGCCTCGCGGTAAGACATTTTCACTGTAAGCTATACAATAACCGAGGAAATAGCAATTTCATATCAGATACATAACCAACCGACTAACAGCATTGAGAAGCTGCAATGCAATGTGATATCTTGCAATCGTTGTGAAGTACCAACGCTGTAAATTTATATTTTTTTTGGTCCAATCATTCCCAATTCACCTGAGCGTGATTAGTTTTTTCCTCATTTACAAATAGTGGATTTCTACTGTTTCATTACATAAATTATAATTTCATTGCCTGTGACTTCAAAGCTTTGATCACACAATCGCTCCTACCTGCTATTTGATTACAACGATTCAGTCATATTTATCTAATTTAGATCATATCATTGCAGGGTTATTATTAAACCTAAAGAGCATAGGTAATATTACCCACTCACACTTTGCATTCGTCATTAGATCCAAATAAAAAAAAACTCGATGCATGTACGCTGTCCGATTACAATGTGACCTTTCGCCCTTTATGATTATAAAGATGTTTGACGTGGCCTTCTAGCAACTATCCATGCCCTAGTGATGTATTCATATTTCTTATCTACTGAAAAATGAAAAAAAAAATTAACTACAAAGCTGGTACATTCGCAAAACATCCTCCGTTGGCTGTGGAATGGCGCTTGAATAAGATTCGCCGCAAATGGTGCTCCTTAAATCAGGACAAAAGTTTAATCTCCCATTTGTTAAAGCAATTAATCACCTGCGTACCAAACAAAGGAACATATAACAATGTGGATGATTAATGGCGTTTAAGAGTACATTCATCTGGGCATCGTGAGACTCATAGTACATTATATCGGGCAATATATCTATATATCATCTAAATAAAAGTGACTGCATCTTAGCAGATGGAGGTTCCATCCCTAGCGGCCGGCCTGCCCCCTGACGGCCGCAACGTCAACCACCTTAGTAAACACTGCCATCGCCGCGGCGTAAACATTAGTAGTGTTATTGTTATTGAATAATAATCGGTCGTGGTAACAATGACATTCGTGTGAGGAGACACTTTTATAGACAACGTTTTAAGCTTTTTATCACGAGAACTTAAGAACGAGGATATATAAATTATTGAGAAATTGTTTTGGGAGGTAAAGAAGACTGTGCAGATGTGCTTGGTTTGATGTGCTTAGGCGGGAGAGTAAAGAATGGTAAGGGAACCTCTCGCATGTGAATTTGTTTCTGTCTATCGATAAGGTTTGACTTGATGATTCGTTTTGACAGTGCTGTCATGGAGCATGTAAGCTCAGCTTTGAATGTTTGTTGGTATATAAGAAAAACTGAAAAACAAGGGCCCAAAGTTCTTACTCTCATTCGACATGCCGTCGTCTTGAACATTATGATATATGGGCTTCTAGAGCTGTTATCACTGAGCTGTCAGATAACCCGAATAATCATTTCAAGTAATCGCCATTTAACTGGATTTCATCTCGAAGTGAAGTTGCCTAATCCATTCATGTTAGCGAGAGTAAATGCTGGAATGGCCATATGATATGCCAGAATGAAATACTGTCATGACACCATAGCCTTTATAAATTCTTTTATTGTGGTATGAATAACGTAACTTAATTATCAAAGTAAAACCCATGGATTTTAAGCTCTAGATGAGGTTAGAGCCCTTCAGGCTCCTTGTACTAAGCCATTCATACTTACTTTTGGTTGTCTTTTCACACTGACCTTTAAAGTTTTTCATCGGACTTGTTGATATCTGAATCTAATTCTGTGTCACATTCGATTATTTAAGTAATTCTTTGATACACCAGAATTTATTAAATCCACATTTGAAAGTATTTACTTTTTGTTGTCATTACATGAATTGGAATACAATTTGATGTCTTAAAAGCCATTTTGCAAACTTCTCGTGTATATGATCTTAACTCTTGAATTACTACAACTTTAGGGCTTCTTATTACCTGTCCAAGGGGTGTTATCCCTCCACAATTTCATGACATGTATCCATGTCATATATTACTGTTAATATCTCATATATTTTCCATATCCACCCCTTGTACTCACCTCTAGTTAAAGGTTTGTAATTCAGACTTCTTTAACCATTCAGAATTTGCAAATTTTTTGAGCTCTAAAATTTGTTCAGGTGCCCTTTGTTGTATCCCATTGATGTGTTCCATGTATTTCATATTGCAATAAGTGCCAAATTAGGCTTGCAGAGTCAAAGTATAAACTCAAGTTATTAGACTCAAGTTATTTATTGAGTGTTATGAAACTCTAATTTTAGAGTTTGAAAGGTTAGTTCGAATATAAGTGACTGGAATGATGCACTTATGCTCACCTCTCAGTTTTCAACTCCCAGAGTTAAACAAAGCCCTATACAGCATGTACTTTCCATTTACATTCTGGATAGCAGATGGTTTAATACAAAGTCTTAAATTTCACCTGTTTACATTGTGCCCTCTTTTTAAGTTTCAGCTTCCCCGATCTCGGAAAATCTTACAGAGCACCTGTCTGCCATCCTTTTCCAAATGTTAATATGTTTGTCGAACATAAATCCATTTTGAATTGCAGGTTCTGAGAGAATGAATATTGAATCAAAATTTTTTTTCTAGATTTACAAAACAATGGCTTGAGGACAAATGGGACAGTGGTTTTAGTCTTCCTTGGATGGTGTCATGAAGTTTCATGGGACAGTGCTTCCTCAGGAAAGTGGTTTGTTGAATTGGACTTTAATTCACTGTGGTGTACAGAGCCCTCAAAAAACTTTGTCCACCTCCCAGTAAATTTTTAAAGGTGATGTCACACTTAGATTTAATACTTTGTTGTCATCTCTTTGGTTTTGATTACCATCTGCAAATGTCTGGGCATGGAATTGGCAAGGTCCTTGAAGTATTCTAGGTCCATGTTATGATCTGAATAAGACAGGGTACTGATGAGGTGTTGCAGGAAGCAGCCACATGATTGTGAATTCTGAGCTTGTACTCTTAGAAATCTCAAATGTACTTACATTTTCTTGCTTCCAGGTGAGAATTCAGGCTTTCTCCTCCTTATAAAGGTAAGGAACAATCATCTTGAAGCAGTAATGGAAGAAATACAGTTCCCAGAAGCTAAATTCCCAGTATGAAGTGGCAGCCAGGAAGAGTGAATAAAGAACATCTTTCCCTTGAGATAGCTTAAAATATACTAAGGCAGTATGCTGATACCCACACCAGTTGAAATACTAGTCTCAGCAATCTGATGTAAGATGATTTCACTGTGAGTGTCATATGCTTGTATCCACAGTAAACCTTAGCTGTGTATTGCCTTTGAAAATACATGGGGTGGACTTTTTTTTTCAGACACCGTAGTGGGATGCCATGAATGTTGGTTTATTCTCATCATTTCCTCCCACCAAATTGAATTTTGCACTGTAGTGGTTTGTTATAGATGGCAATCCAAACAAAGGATGAGTCATGGGAACTGCCTGGGGTAACTAGCACTGACCAGCTAGTGACCATGGTGGGTGGTTTTACTCATTTTCTTGGGACATTCTGAGTCTATGGCACTCATCTTGACTGATTAGTGCCCATTACCACACTCCTGTTGCACCCATGTCACCCTTTATTTAGGACTGACCTGTCAAGAAAACAATGTATGTGCATAATCTTAATTCATAAGAAAAAAAGTCATAATTATGGGAGAGCAATTAAAACATTAATTACTAAGAGAAAGTGATGCAAATTGACTAAACTTAAACCCTTATAATATTTTAAAGCTCCAAAGAAGCAGTAATTTTTCTGCACCTAATCATGTAAATATGTTACAAAATAAAGGTTTTGTAACTTGCATACTTCGGATTGACCAGTCTGGTAGATGTGTATTTCCTGACAAAATAAAGGTTTTGTAACTTGCATACTTCAGATTGACCAGTCTGGTAGGTGTGTATTTCCTGATCTAAGAACAATATTTAGCCTCTCTTCCATGTGTCAGATCCACAGCAGAAATGCATTACTACCACAGAAACTTTTTCCATTACACATCAGCTTGTTTTCTTTCCAGACACATCTTGCAGTACTGGTCTACATCAGTTAATCTCAAATGAGGTAATGCCTTGGCTAGCAAAGTTTTTTTCTACATTTCAGAATGATCCTCTACATGATCCCCTGGGTGGAGATCCCTTGGGAGACCAATTAGAGTTTGAGGTCAAGGAAGAACCGTTTGAATTTTATGAAGATTCTGTGAGTAGATGTATGAGAACTGTGTAAAAATTGAAATGGATGATATTTTTATGTAATGATATTTTGGATTTGCTTATCAATCAAATTTTCAGTTTTTGTTTCATAAAAGTACATTACATTCAATTATTTATTTGTCTGTGGTATTATTAATTAATCAGCACTCTTTTAGAGTTTTGAAAAACAATCACATATGTATGGCTATTAGTATTAAAGGCAGTAGTGTGTGTCATTTGTAGTCATAGAAAACCTTAGGACCATCTCTTTAGCAACTGTTACACCTGCTACATGTGCAGGATTAAGTAGTTAGATTTTGAAATGGCCATGACTTGTGTGAAGAATGCCTTGCTCAGAACTCTTAAGAAGACTGTATAAAGACACCTAAGCAAACAGTAGAACCAATTTTAACCCTTTAACGTCTCGGGAAAGTTTTCTGTCTGTACCTGCACAATTCATTTTTCATTTTTATGAAAACATTTTTACCCTTGCTGATTGAGAGATAAACAATATGTAAGTAAATTTTGGTACATAAGATTCGTAATATGTTTCTGTGCCGTCATTATTATAGACAACAGTGGATGGTGCTGCCACTGATCTTTCTTTATCTAGATTTTTTCTACCTTTTTGATGGACTAATTATTGTCTTGCTTTTACTGTATAATCTCTGTATTATATACTTATATTCTCTAATTTGATATATACTGTGTATATATATATATATATATATATATATATATATATATATATATATGCATAAAATGACAGGAAAATGAAACACGTAAAGTTCCCAAGTGCAGTTTCGTGTAACGATCACATCGTTAGGAGAGATACAAGAATGAGATAGAAGACAAAGAAGTCAGTTGATATACAAGGAAGACATGTAGCTCAGGGAAGCATTTTATATACCTGGCAGAGGACATGGTAGGAAATGGAACCATGGAAGATGAAGTGAGTCTTTAGGGTGGGTGAAGAGGTGAAGGCTCAGAGCACTGAAGAATGTGTGGATAGAGATTGTTATATGGGATGGCAAAAATAGGTATGTTTGAGGGTATAGTATTCCCAACATTTTTATATGGATGCGAGGCATGGGCTATTGATAAGACTGTGTTGAGGTGAGTGGGTGTTCAGAATCTATGACATATGCATGGACAAGGATGGAAAAAGACACTTGAGACAACTGGAGCACTTTATTCCTGTTTCACTATGCTGAAACATAGGAATAAAGTGCTCTAGTTGTCTTGAGTGTCTCCTTCCATCATTATATAGGATGGGTGTATTGAAAATAAAATGTTTGAGGACAATACGTGGTGTGAGGTTGTTTGATTAAGTAATGAAAGTGGAAAAGAGAGGTGTGGTAATATAAAAGAGTATGGTTGAGAGAGCTGAAGAGGGTGTGATGAAATGGTTTGGACATATGGAGAGAATTTCTCACATACATAAAGATAATAATAATAATAATAATAATAATAATAATAATAATAATAATAACAATAATAATGTGACAGTCACATTCGTCCATGATAATTTTAAATGAAGGGTAAATCACAATTACGTACTTCTAATGATTTATTGAAGCTTTGCAATACACGTTTTGAGGACAATCCGCTTCATCAGGTGTAAATAATTCATAAAATTTCACAATCCAACACCAGCACAACGGCTTGTACATCCTGCTCCCGCCATGCTAATGCAGAAACTGACCTGACCGTTAAAGGGAAAGTGGGGGATACCTTGTAGTTTAGGGAGGTTGTGGCAGGATGGTTGGCCTGGGTAGCGAGATGCATGTTCAACTACTCTTTATGTTATCGTGATGATAATTCTTTCATAATGAGAGTTGATAATAGGATGTGCTTTAAAGTTACATAAGGATCTATTAAAGTTATTAATATCAGCAGTTAAGACATTTGATTACCTTACAGGTAGCATTATCTGATGAGGGATACAATGTGACTGGGTTTGTTAAGGTTTACAGGGTGATCATTTTCTTGCCATTATTAAGCAATAGCATTACTGTGGTCACCTCTCTGTACTGAATGATTGTGCCAGTAGCATCTCTCAGTTTCTGTTTTACCTGTCTGGCCAATATATACATCTTTACATGTCTTATATTTAAAGGTGTAAACACTCCCAGTGCTCTAATAATTTGGCCCTCTTTTTATTAAGGTCTTACCAGTAGTGTGATATTGGAAGGCAACATTAAAAGCACTGTTTTTTAGTACCTGTCTTACGTTAGCTAAGTTATAAGAATAGGGCATTGCCAAACAGTAAGATCTATCCTTCTTTTCTACATTGTTGTTCCTAGATGTATAAAATGTCTTCCTGGTTTTCCAGTCACCCATCATTAATGCCAGGCCTGTTACATCAAAACTAGTCACACTCAGCTGTTCCCAAAACACTTGCCTCATGATCTTTCTTCTCATGGCCAGGTGCATAAGCACTAAATATTCACCTATCTCTCACCATCCACTTTCACTTATACCCACATCAATCTAGAATTTACCTCCCTACACTGTATCACACTCCCACAACTGCTTCAGAAGTAGTGCAACTCCTTCCTTAGCTCTTGTCCTCTCATCAACCCCTGACTGTACACCTAAGACATTTCCAAACCATTCTTCCCCTTTACCCTTGAGCTTTTTTCACTCAGAGCCTGAACATCCAAGTTTCTTTTGTCAAACATACTCCCTGTCTCTCCCCTTTTCTCATCTTGGTTACATTTTCATACATTTAGACACCCTGGCCTGAGCCTTTGAGGGGAATGAGCACTCCCTGCCTGGTTTCTTCTTCTGTTCCTTCTTTTAGAAATTGAAATACAAGAAGAAAGCACCACCCTCTTTAGTCATCTTCTAGGACCCTACACATGTTTACATATTCTCATTAGCTCTGTTTAAGTGAAATAGTATACAGGGACTTATGTGATATATTTTGATTGTTGCAGAGTTTTAGAATGCATGACATTGGAAAAAATTATGTTAGTAACTTATGCTCTATAATAACATGAGTAATTTTGCAGATATGCTGGGTATCAGAAGGTGTTACAATCATTGAAAATGGAGAGGAGGAATATGAAGAGAAGGAAGAATTGGAAGGGGTGCCAGAGTTGCCTTGCAAGAGTGGCTGCTCAAAACGTAAAGTCAGCAATCAGTATGGTACCTCAAATGCATCTAAGGTACATGTAAATTAGTGTTTGATAGATTTTTAAGATACACCATAATATTAAGCTTGCACTTGCTCATGCAGTTCATTATTGGTGTGTATATATAAGTTAAAGCTTTTGAGTATTATTGTAGTACACACATACACACACGTGTGTGTGTGGATGACTTCCTGCAGAGGAGAAATATCCTGAGTAAGAGAGAGAGCATGGTTTTTAGGGAAATGAGGTCATGTGTAACTAACCTTTTAGAGTTTTATGAGATAAGGAACTCAGTCTTTGACTTAGGGGTGGAATGTCTAAATGTGGGCTGCCAGAAGGCATTTGACACTGTACCACAGAGGAGGCTGATTATGAAGCTGAGTCACCAAACAGGAATAAGGGGGGGGGGGGACTTCTTCATTGGATAGAAGATTATCTCAGTGGGAGGGAACAAACGACTCATGTCAGAGGAGCCTTTTCCAAATGGGTTGAGGTGACCAGTGGAGTGCCACAGGGTTTTGTTGTAGGACAATTACTCTTGATCTACATTAATAACTTGCAAGAAGGTATGAAATCCTACATGAATATATTTGCAGATGGTGCATAAGTTGTGAGGGAAGTGAAAAGCTAAGAGGATTGCATCAGCTTTCAAGCAGACCTAAACAGACTCCAAAGTTGGTCTGAAATATGGATGATGAAATTCAGTCCTTGCAAATGTAATGAGGATGGAACAAAGTGAAAGATAGGCTAAGTTTGATTATTACCTAGCAGGAGGTAGGCTACAAAATTCTGTGTAAGGGCCTCATGAGTAGACATCCCTCACCTGTTGCCAAAGTACCTTATTAGGAAAATAGCCAAGAAGACAGAATGTCTGCTGGCGAATATCAGATTAGCTTTCAAGTACATGTATATGGAAAAGTCTTTTTAGCAAGCTATTCGTATCCTACATTAGGCCAGAGCTAGAATATGTTTCTCAGGTTTTGGCACTGCAGCTAAAGAGGCACAAAGAACTTGCAGAGAAGTTCCGAAGGAGGGGAAAAAAAATATGGTACCAGAATTAAGAGAGCTATGCTACAGGGAAAGGCTGGAGCCTTTAAATTTACCTACCTTGGAAGAAAAAAGACAGGGTGACTTGATCTTAACCCTTAAGTTTTTAAAAGAGATCAGCAAAGCTGAAGAGGGTGTGCTGCACTGGGTTAGAAGTGTGGAAAGGATGAATGGGGGGAGGCTGACTAAGAGAGTATACATACGGGAAGTCAACAGAACAAGGAGGGAAGCAGAGGAGGGTGTAAAAGGATGGAGTGAAAAATGCTTTGAGTGGATGGAGCTTGAACATGCTGGAGGGTGTAAGATGTGGATGGGATAAATAGGGTAACATGCAGTCAGTGGGCTGAACCAGGGCATATGAAGTGGTTAGGGGAACCACAGAAAGGTTTGTGGAGCTTGGCTGTGGATAGGGAGCTTTAGTTTCAGTGCATTATATATGACAGTGGATGTGAGCAAATGGGTTCATTCTCTATATGTTCCTGGTGCTACATAGAAACATTGAACAAGTATAAAAGAAACTGGTATAAGTAGATATGAGCACCTTGGAAATGATCAATTTGATGTTACTTCTGCATAAAATTTGGTAGGGAGTAAGAGAGTTGAAAATACTTCCAAACTATGATACTGTGATACAAATACTTGATAAATGGGGAGACATTATCTATCCATCATACTGATAAGCTATTGTTAAGTAATCATAGAGACAGTAGAAGTGTGACATGAGTGAAACAGAAGAGAAAGATGAGTGAGATCACTGAACAGAGGACCTCAAAGGATCATAAGGATACTTATGAGCAAAATTTCTCTGTATGCTTAATGTATTTGTTTACCTATGGACTAGGATATGTTAGAATGTAAATGTACATATCCAGGTTTTCCTTATCTACTAGCAACTGACAATTCTGACAGCATAAATCACCAGCATCACAAAATTTTACATCTATATAAAGAAAAGAGTATGTTTTTAACCAAAATGTAGTATTCACTTAATGTAAAATGTTTCAGTCTGTGCTCCAGAATGCTCAGTATTGCATTATAGATACTTTAAGGTTCAGATATTCAAATATTTTTGGGAACAGCATGTTCCCAGACACATATAGAAAAGCTTCACATTTACCATTAGTGCAATTTGCCTAAAGGTATCACTCTCAAAATGATACCAGAATATTGAGGAAGTAAACTGAAACACTTTAAGGGACATATGGGGAGATTGAAAGGCAGAGTGTAAAGCACAATTTTGCATTATAGATACTTAAGTTCCAAATATTTTTGGGAATGTTACCATATCCACCTAAAAGAGCTTGACACATACCAGCAGTGCAGTTTGCCTAAATATATTACTTTCAGAATATCACCTGGATATTGAAGTAAATATAAGCACTATAGAGAAATATGAGGAAATTGAAAGGCATAATGTAAAAGAAGTGAGTAGGAAAACTATTAAAATCAAAATTATATCAACAAATTAGATGATTTTCAAAGGTCTTTTCAAACAAATACCAAGCGCTATAGAAAGAATATCAAAAAAGTCGATGGCAAAAGTGTGAATACAAACTCTAGGTTTATAGCAATCAATAGCCCAGAAATCCCTCACAAGGGAAATATTGGCCAGGGAGATGTCAATGTCTATACATCCCATCCTCAGTTTAGTGTTACAAAGGACACATGCAATAGTGATTACAGTAAATGTTTAATTTGTTTGGAATCCTTTGAGACATCCTGTGCATGTATAGAAGTAACTTTTGTAATTGTAAAGATAAACACAAACCCAATGAAAAGAATTATGTAGAATGCAGAGAAAAAATTAACCTATATATATACACAGAAAAAACAATTTGAAGCAGGAAGGGATGTAAACAGAACCTTCCTGAAGAGATCTTTTGCTGTTGCCTTAAAAAGTTTTGGCTACATAGGAAGAAAACCAGCTCAGCATTCATGTTTCCTCTAGGTAGAGGAAAAGGACAAAAAGCATTGCCCACTGACAACTCAAAATCTCTTAACCCTCATGATGGTGGTGGATGGAATGCTTCTTCTGATGCCTTCTCAGAAGGGCATCATTCTGGTGCCTCCTTGGGTGGGCATCAGTCAGGTGTTTCCTATAAGAGGAAGCATCATTTGAACTTTTCTCGTGTTCCTTTCAGGTGCTTCTTCCTGGGAGCATCCTTTGGGCACTCATTTGAGTAGAATCCTTCTTGCACATACTTGAAATTGAATTCTTGTTGAATGCTTGTGTGAGCAAGAAATCAAGGAATCTTAAAAGAAATCTCACTCACAGCCAGCTGATTCTGAGCTAAGTAGTGAAAAGTGTTCTTGGGTGATGTCTTGGGAGGTTCCATCCATATTTCCGATGCCTTTTCCAGTTAGAACTCCCTCAAAGGGCTGGCCATGGCAACAGTCTCCATAGCTGAAGAACTCCAATGCTACTTCTTAGCCTTTATTGTCTCACCCTTAACAGACCACTGGCAGAGGGCATGTCTAGTGTGTTGACTTGGGAGATCCATCCCAATCATCTACCATTTTGCCTTGGCATGATTCTAAACCAGTTGAAAAAAAAAAAAAAAAAAAAAAAAAAGAGAGCTTAAGGAACTCCTTGGAATAAGTTCTTAAAAAATCTAAAATATATTTAATGGGTATTATTGTAAATTGGAATTATAGAGTAATGTGGCCCCATGTAGAAGATTTTAAAGTTGAATTGAATCAAACCTCCCTTAAAATCATTTGTCTGCAAAAAAAAACAAGCTAGGAAATGAGAATTTAACCTTTAGATATGACTATGAATTTTATAAATCAGATCTTACACCTGATAATAGGGCTACAAGAGTGGCCAGCATTAAGCTATAGTGTAGTTCCTCTGAGGGCTCCATTATAATCAACAGCATTAAGAGTACCAATAAATTTGAAATCAGAAGTTACTGTCTGTTCTTTGTATCTCCCAGAATGTAAACCTATGCAAACTGATATTGAAAACTCAATAAGTGAACTGCCTTGCCTTTTTCTTCTGCATGGTGACTTCGGTTTGCACAGCCATTGAAGGGACAGAAAATGCAGGAACTTGAAGTGTATCATGGAGATTAATTAAGATTTATTATCAGCCTTTGACATATATACGATGGAAAACTCAGGTACTGACCTTTTAACATGTTCCAGTGATATTTTTTTTTCATTTCAACAGGTTAATTGTTCATACCTTCAGTCCTACTCAGTAGAGCAAATAGCCTTCCTAGATGGAAACTTGAGATGGCGAATTGGGATGAATATAGAACTAGAGCTTTAACCATTCAAAAAGTGTGTGAATTCTCTGGTACTGAAGAGGAAATGAGTGTTCTGTATATATTATATTAGATGCAACCAGGAATAGCATTCCTAAACCAAGAACTGAATGCCATGATCATCAGTCCCATGGTTGAACTAATATTGTGATGCGCATCTCATCACTGAGAAATCTTCCAACATAAGTTTAAGAGATGATAATTCTTTGGCAAATAAATTATCTGTGCAAAAAAAAATTATGGAAACCAGGAGGGTATCTTGTATAATGTATGTGGAGGATATTAACTCAAATACCAAACCAGAAAAAGTTGGCATGAGATAAAGAAGTTGTTTGGTAAGTAATCTTCCATTCCTTTGCCTTGCCTTAACAATCAAGGTGCTACTGAAGTAAATTGTCCTTCTTAGCTTCTGCTCCAAAGGGGCATGAAATAAACTTCAGGGATGTCTTGATTTATGCATAAGTTTTGTTCTTGAAAATGGTTGCGTGAAGGAAATTTTTTTTTTTAATCAATTAATGTAAGTAATGGAGATCAAGTGTTTTTGTTGCTAATGAGACTATCCATCTGTATCTTTGATGCCTGTTGCCTCCTGGAATTCCTTCAAGGGGATGGCTATGGCAATAGAATCTCCACAGATAGTGAATTCCAATGCCACTTCTTAGCCTTTATGCCTCACCCATAACAGGCCACAGGCAGAAGGCAACTCTCGTTCAGTATTTGCAGAGGCTCCAACTGACTACTTCTACCTGATGCTTCTGCTATGTTCCTACCTACTATCTCCCGTGTTAGCGAGGTAGCGCAAGGAAACAGACTAGAATGGCCCATCCCACCTACATACACATATATACATAAATGCCCACACACGCACATATACATACATATACATATAAATGTGAATAAGAGCAAGGTTATTAGGTACAGTAGGGTTGAGGGTCAAGTCAATTGGGAGGTGAGTTTGAATGGAGAAAAACTGGAGGAAGTGAAGTGTTTTAGATATCTGGGAGTGGATCTGGCAGCGGATGGAAACATGGAAGTGGAAGTGGATCACAGGGTGGGGGAGGGGGCGAAAATTCTGGGAGCCTTGAAGAATGTGTGGAAGTCGAGAACATTATCTCCGAAAGCAAAAATGGGTATGTTTGAAGGAATAGTGGTTCCAACAATATTGTATGGTTGCGAGGCGTGGGCTATGGATAGAGTTGTGCGCAGGAGGATGGATGTGCTGGAAATGAGATGTTTGAGGACAATGTGTGGTGTGAGGTGGTTTGATTGAGTAAGTAACGTAAGGGTAAGAGAGATGTGTGGAAATAAAAAGAGCGTGGTTGAGAGAGCAGAAGAGGGTGTTTTGAAATGGTTTGGGCACATGGAGAGAATGAGTGAGGAAAGATTGACCAAGAGGATATATGTGTCGGAGGTGGAGGGAACGAGGAGAAGAGGGAGACCAAATTGGAGGTGGAAAGATGGAGTGAAAAAGATTTTGTGTGATCGGGGCCTGAATATGCAGGAGGGTGAAAGGAGGGCAAGGAATAGAGTGAATTGGAGCGATGTGGTATACCGGGGTTGAAGTGCTGTCAGTGGATTGAATCAAGGCATGTGAAGCGTCTGGGGTAAACCATGGAAAGCTGTGTAGGTATGTATATTTGCGTGTGTGGATGTATGTATATACATGTGTATGGGGGGGGGTTGGGCCATTTCTTTCGTCTGTTTCCTTGCGCTAACTCGCAAACGCGGGAGACAGCGACAAAGTATAATAAAAAAAATAATAATATATATATATATATATATATATATATATATATATATATATATATATACATACACAGACATATGCATATATACACAAGTATATAATTCATGTTTGCTTCCTTTATTCATTCCATTCACCACCCAGTCACACATGAAATGACAACCCCTTCCCTCTGCAAGCGCATGGGGTAGCGCTAGGAAAAGACAACCAAGGCCACATTCGTTCACACTCATTCTCTAGCTGTCATGTATAATGCACCGAAACCACAGCTCCCCTTTCCACATCCAGGTCCTACAAAACTTTCCATGGTTTACCCCAGACGCTTCACATGTCCTGGTTCAATCTATTGACAGCAAGTCAACCCTGGTATACAACATTGTTCCAGTTCACTCTATTCCTTGCACGCCTTTCACCCTCCTGCATGTTCAGGCCCCAATCGCTCAAAATCTTTTTCACTCCATCCTTCCACCTCCAATTTGGTCTCCCACGTCTCCTCGTTTCCTCCACCTCTGACACATCTTTATAGGATTAAACATACACCATCTAACCCTTCATGTAAGTATGTTTATGCTGTTGAAAGGAGTGAGGTATTTGATCATCAACCAGAATTATCTAAATTTTTTGACGTAAGAATGAAAATAATGCCATTGATGAGAGTAGTTTGGACTGGAATGTGATTCAAGAAATGATATTTGCTTGGAAGGTTCTGGAAGGTTCTTGAGATCAATCCTTGCAACAATGCTCTTATCATAACAAGAAGTAAATTCCTTCAGCATAATATGATGCACATGAAACAGTCAGAGGAAACCACAGAAAGATATGTGGGGCTTGGCTGTGGATAGTAGGGCCTCTGGATTTGGTAAATTACATGCAATAGTGAGAGAGTGAATGTGAGCAAATGAGGCCATTTTTCATCTGTTCCTGGCACTACTTTGCTTTGCAGGAAATGGTGAACAGTTATAAAAAAAAAATCCTTCAGCATAACACTATTAATTATCAAGGAGAATGGCTTCTTTCAATTCTCTGAGCCAGATGCTACAGTGAGCAACTTGTAGTGTTCTACAGCTGAATGCATAATTTCTCTTCGACAGCAACTGTGGACCTTCTCCTAAAAAGGCTCTCTGCATTTCCTATGCAAATATTCCTAATGGTCTTCATGTATGGCAGGTTAAAATATGGAGACCTGGTTTGGTGGGCGCTTGGATGATACCATATCCCAACAGATCAATGCCGCTGAAATCATCTAGTCTATAAACCTGTACCAAGAGCTTTGGCCATCTTTGAATGCCATGAGTGGCCAAGTGAACGTCAATAGGATAACACCAGCTCACAGTGTCATATACTTCAGACCGATCTGCCTGAGTCTGTCTATCTACTAATAAATAGGATAACACCAGCTCACAGTGTCATTTACTTCAGACCGATCTGCCTGAGTCTGTCTATCTACTAATCCCTCCACCACTCTCCAACCTCCACCTAACTGAAGGAACCACTTGCAAAAGAAAGAAACCTTTGCAAATCTGCTTGCTCTTGTAACTTGGCCTATTATGTGCACCTCAGCCAAATGTGAAGGTGTCTGTTTTGCCATGGTTATTGAAGAAGAATCTAATATAATGAAACTACCAAGAGAATCTTCAGTTTTCTAGCAGAATTGCACAGTAATCAAACTTCACTTAAATGAATAGTCTCCTTACAAGAAATTATAAACTACTCTGATTCCAAGAGTGCATTCCAAGCCACATCACTGTACTCTAATGCATCCCAAAGTTCAAAAATTCCAAGATTAGATTCCAAGAATTCTCTCAAAGCCTATGAGGGTAGAATTTTACTGGTGTCCAGGAAAAGATGGTATTAATGGTACTGAGATGGCAAATTATGAGGCTAAAGCAATCTATGTGCAAGAGTTACAACTCAGAGGATTTATGATAAATGTACGTGGCAAGCTAGATGGGATGTGGAAGCCCAAATAACTAGCTGCAGAGGATAAAGAGTTATTCAAATGTGGCATTCCTACTTCAACAGATGTCACCTTTTTAAGGTAATTCTTTGTTGAATGAGGATTGGTCATGCTTAATGGAGGAGACTTAATGGAGAGGAGACCTGCCTAAGTATGTGACACCTACAATTGCAGTATTACCTTAGAACATACACTTATGGAATGCAAAACATACAGGAAGGAGTCTTAGTGTCAAACATTGGAGAGTAAAAGTTTTGTAGAAATTTTACACAATAATGTAGACTTTTTTTTTTGAAGGTGGGCAAAATGTTTTTTCAAAATTTTGAATAGCTTTAAGTTTTTATGCATCTTTTCAAGGATGATAGAATCTATAATTGTGTATAAATTGGTTTATCTCTTTTTTGTGCAAAATGCTTTGAGTAACCATTAGGTTCTAGCACTTTACATATTCCAAAAAATAAATCAGTCACATGCACCAGACATTGTTTCCATAGGTCATTTCTCCATAAACTCTTTTAATAAGCTGAATAGCATTAAGTTTCCAGTGGATTTTTGTGAGGAAGTGAATAAAGAAATCCAACTGACACTGTATGTGGTAAGAGCTGATATTATCAATTTTTTCTGAGATAATGTATTCAGTTGTAGTTTATTAGGGAAATAAAAAACTCAACTTCTTTTTCAGCATGCTGTGGAAGGGGAGGAAAATTGCTCAAATAATGGTAAGTCAGAATGATAGACTAACCATGTATTTTGTTAAGAATTTTTAAAGCCTGTGTAGATGTGCCAGTCTCTTTCTAAGGTCAGACCCTTACTGCATATTCTTTACATTCTCCTGAGTTGGTCACACTTACTTCACTCTGCTTTTCCTTGTAAGAGAAGTTGCAAACATTGGTTATCTGTATGCCAAATAAGCCTATAACTTTAGTAAAGTTTCAGTTTCTCTGTTCTGTCTGAATGTGCCTCTCATTGCTTTTGGATTATTCATGAAGTCTTTACTGCATCCTTCATAGTGTCAACCAAGCAAGCACCTCTCACATGCCTACCCAATAATATTTCCCTGCTGTACTCTGGGTATTCTTCAGCTTTTGCTATTAGTCATCAGCATGTTAAAACTATTTATATATTTATTTTGCTTTGTCACTCTCCCGCATTAGCGAGGTAGCGCAAGGAAACAGACGAAAGAATGGCCCAACCCACCCACATACACATGTATATACATACACATCCACACACACAAATATACATACCTATACATCTCAATGTATACATATATACACACACCGACATATACATATATACACATGTACATATTCATATTTGCTGCCTTCATCCATTCCCATTGCCACCCCCCACACATGAAATGGCACCCCCCTCCCCCCGCACGCATGCGAGGTAGTGCTAGGAAAAGACAATAAAGGCCACATTCGCTCCCACTCAGTCTCTAGTTGTCAAGTGTAATGCACCGAAACCACAGCTCCCTTTCCACATCCAGGCCCCACAAAACTTTCCATGATTTACCCCAGACGCTTCACATGCCCTGGTTCAATCCACTGACAGCACGTCGACCCCGGTATACCACATTGTTCTAATTCACTCTATTCCTTGCACGCCTCTCACCCTCCTGCATGTTCAGGCCCCCATTGCTCAAAATCTTTTTCACTCCATCCTTCCACCTCCAATTTGGTCTCCCACTTCTCGTTCCCTCCTCCTCTGACACATATATCCTCTTTGTCAATCTTTCCTCACTCATTCTCTCCATGTGACCAAACCATTTCAATACACCCTCTTCTGCTCTCTCAACCACACTCTTATTATTACCACACATTATCTTACCTTCTCATTACTTACTCGATCAAACCACCTCACACCACTTATTGTCCTCAAACATTTCATTTCCAACACATCCACCCTCCTCCTCTCAACCCTGTCTATAGCCCATGCCTTGCAACCATATAACATTGTTGGAACCACTATTCCTTCAAACATACCCATTTTTGCTCTCTAAGATAACATTCTCGCCTTCCACACATTCTTCAACACTCTCAGAACCTTCGTCCCCCCCCCCCCCCCCCCCCCCCACACACACACACACACACACACACACACACACACACACACATACATACACACACACACACACACCCCACCCTGTGACTCACTTCCGCTTCCATGGTTCCATTTGCTGCTAAATCCACTCCCAGATATCTAAAGCACTTCACTTCCTCCAGTTTTTCGCCATTCAAACTTACCTCCCAATTTACTTGTCCCTCAACCCTACTGAACCTAATATCCTTGCTCTTATTCATATTTACTCTCAGCTTTCTTCTTTCACATGCTTTACCAAAATCAGTCTCAGCTTTCTTCTTTCACACGCTTTACCAAAATCAGTCACCAACTGCAATTTCTCACTCGAGTCAGCCACCAGCACTGTATCACCAGCAAACAACAACTGACTCCCTTCAAAAGCCCACATCCACAACAGACTGCACACTTGCCCCTCTCTACAAAACTCTGCATTCACCTCCCTAACAACCCCATCCATAAACAAATTAAACAACCTTGGAGACATCATACACCCCTGCCTCAAACTGACATTCACTGGGAACCAATCACTTTCCTCTCTTCCTACTCGTACATTTGCCTTACATCCTTGATAAAAACATTTCACTGCTTTTAGCAGCTTACCTCCCACGCCATATACTCTTGATACCTTCCACAGAGCATCTCTATCAACTCTATCATATGCCTTATCCAGATCCATAAATGCTACATACAAGTCCATCTGTTTTTCTAAGTATTTCTCACATACATTCTTCAAAGCAGACACCTGATCCACACATCCTCTACCACTTCTGAAACCACACTGTTCTTCCCCAATCTGATGCTCTGTACATGCCTTTACACTATCAATCAATACCCTCCCATATAATTTCCCAGGAATACTCAACAAACTTTTTATTATTCTATTATTAGAACACTAACCTCTATCCCCATTGCCTCTCTACAATGGCATTGTGCATGCATTCTGCCAATCCTCAGGCACTTCACCATGAACCATACGTACATTAATATCCTTACCAACCAGTCAACAACACAGTCACCTCCTTTTTTTAATAAATTCCACTGCACTACCATCCAAACCTGCTGCCTTGCCAGCTTTCATCTTCCGCAAAGCTTTCACTACCTGTTCTCTGTTTACCAGACCATTCTACCAGACCCTCTCACTTTGCACACCACCTTGACCAAAACACCCTATATCTGCCACTCTATCATCAAGCACATTCAACAAATTCAAAATTCTCCTCCATCTCCTGACTTTACCACTACTTGTCATTATTACCTCCCCTTTAGCCCTCTTCACTGATGTTCCCGTTTGTTCTCTTGTCTTACGCACTTTAATTACTTCCCTCCAAAGCATCTTTTTATTCTGCCTAAAATTTAATGATACTCTTTCACCCCAACTTTCACTTGCCCTCTTTTTCATCTCTTACACCTTTCTGTTGATCTCCTGCCTCTTTCTTTTATACATCTCCAAGTCATTCACACTACTTCCCTGCAAAAATCGTCCAAACACCTCTATCTTCTCTTTCACTAACAATCCTACTTCTTCATCCCACCACTCACTGCCCTTTCTAATCTGCCCACCTCCCACCTTTCTCATGCCACTAGCATCTTTTGCACAAGACATCACTGCTTCCCTATCCCATTCCTCCCTCACTCCCCTTACATCATTTGCTCTCACCTTTTCCCATTCTTCACTCAATCTCTCCTGGTACTTTCTCACACGTCTCCTTCCCAGGTTCACTTACTCTCACCACTCTCTTCACCCCAACATTCTCTCCTTTTCTGAAAACCTGTACAAATCTTCACCTTCACCTCCACAAGATAATGATCAGACATCCTTCCAGTTGCCCCTTTCAGCACATTAACATCCAAAAGTCTCTCTTTCATGTGCCTATCAATTGACATGTAATCCAATAATGCTCTCTGGCCATCTCTCCTACTTACATACGTATACTAATGTATATCTCTCTTTTTAAACCAGGTATTCCCGATCGCTAGTCCTTTTTCAGCACATAAATCTACAAGCTCTTCACCATTTCCATTTACAACACTGAACTCCCTATGTACACCAATTACACCCTCAACTGCCACTTTACTCACCTTTTCATTCAAATCACCTATTACTATAACCTGGTCTCGTGCATCAGAGCTGCTTCCAAAACACTTGCCTTTCATGATCTTTCTTCTCATGACCAGGTGCATAGGCACCAATAATCACCCATCTCTCTCCATCCACTTTCAGTTTTGCCCATATCAATCTAGAATTTACTTTCTTACACTCTTTCACATACTCCTACAACTCCTATTTCAGGAGTAGTGCCCTTGCTTAGAACTTTCATCCCCTCCCCCACCCTGTGACTCACTTCCACTTCCATGGTCCATCTGCTGCCAAATCCACTCCCAGATATCTAAAACACTTCACTTCCTCCAGTTTTTCTCCATTCAAACTTACCTCCCAGTTGACTTGTTTCTCAACCCTACGGTACCTAATAACGTTGCTCTTATTCACATTTACTCAGCTTTCTAATTTCACACGCTTTACCAAACTCAGTCACCAACTTCTGCAGTTTCTCACCTGAATCAGCCACCAGCACTGTATTATCAGCGAACAGCAACTCACTTCCCAAGCCCTCTCATCCACAACAGACTGTGTACTTGTCCCTCTCTCCAAAACTTTTGCATTCACCTCCCTAACCACCCCAACCATAAACAAATTAACCATGGAGACATCACATACCCCTGACGCAAACCAACATTCACTGGGAACCAATCACTTTCCTCTCTTCCTACTCGTACACATGACTTACATTTTTGGTAAAAACTTTTCACTGCTTCTAGCAACTTACCTCCCACACCATACACTTTTAACACCTTCCATAAAGCATCTCTATCAACCCTATCATATGCCTTCTCCAGATCCATAAATGCTACATATAAATCTATCTGTTTTTCTAAGTATTTCTCACACACATTCTTCAAAGCACACACCTGATCCACACATCCTCTACCACTTCTGAAACCAAACTGCTCTTCCCTAATCTGATGCTCTGTACATGCCTTTACCCTCTTGATGTAAATGCCTATACATGTACATATACAATTATACACATATACATATTCATACTTGCTTACCTTCATCCATTCCTGGGGCTACCCCGCCCCACAGGAAACAGCATCGCTGCTTCATCAAGGTAGTGCCAGGAAAACAAAAAAGGCCACATTTGTTCACACTCAGTCCCTAAATGTCATGTGTAATGCACTGAAACCACAGCTCCCTATCCACATCCTGGCCCCACAGACCTTTCCATGGTTTACCCCAGATGTTTCACATACCCTGGTTCAGTCCATTGACAGCACATTGACCTAAGTATATCACATTGTCCCAAATCACTTTATTCCTTGCATGCCTCACCCTCCTGTATGTTCAGGCCCTGCCTGCGGGAGGTTACACTACAGAGGAAAAGTTAACTTTGGTGAACCTGTATCATTGGGAGTAGTCTCATTAAACATCAAAGAAGTCTACATTTCCCTGCTGCTGAAAGTATCACAGCCTTGACTGTAGTAACTTTTAGAAAGAGGTCCATGGTAACACCAGGACTATGAAAGAAATTGTTTAAGGGGTGACTAAAAATATATATATTAGTAAGCACTACACTATAGCCTTGCCATTTTAGCAAAATCTCATCATAGAGGACTGTAGTTAGGATTGTTATGCACATTGTTCAGGAGGTATTGTTTTCCTGTAATAGGGAGAAAATATTACAGTGGTACAAATGAGTCTTCTTTTTGTTAGTGACTTTGCATAATTATTCACAGACCAATATTTCTCTTAACAGGATGGATCTTGTCAGCCAAAACTGATGATCCCCATAACACCAAAATGATGAAAAGCTGCTTTGAAGAACTAACAGACAAGTTGAAGAATGCCACAGGGAAGCAGATCAAAAAGGAGAAAGAGGAAAAGCCCTCTTGTCATGTCAGAAAAAATATTAAACATCGTGTAAAGAAAGATAATGAAATGAAATACAAAGAGGAACTTGAACATCAGTTAGCTAGACATAGGTTGAACATCAAAAAGATGCAAAAAATTATAGATGAAGAGAGAGCAAAAATGACCAAAGTGCAGAATATACTAATAAATATGAGAAGACGACATAGGAGACACGAGTTGAAGCAGCTGAAGATGACAGCCATGAAGACTGAAATTAAGAGGGAGAATGATGATGATGATGAGGAGAAATTAAAGAAAAAGGAATGGGAGATGGAAATAAAGAAACAGATCAAAGCAGTTGAAGCAGACAATAAGAAAAGAAAAAAAACTGAAAACATGAAAGTGATGACGAGGAAGAAGAAATTTAGTGAATTAACAAGAGCAGAGGTAAAAGTAGAAGAAATAGTTCAATCAGAGGAGAAGTTAGTAGATATAAAAAAGCAGATTAAGAGAGGATTAGCTCAAGAAAAAAAGATGGAAAAGAGAGAAAAAATAAAGGGGTTGCAGCACAGAGAGAGATTAAATGAATTAAAGAAACAGGAGGCATTAAAAGGAGCAAAAGAAATTATAGATCTAGAGAGAGCTCAAGTTGAAAAAATCAGAATTGAGATGGAGGAAAAGAATGTCAAACCTGAAATGCAGATAGCTACCTCTCATATGCTTTGGAATGTCTTAAGTCGCATCAAGACAGAACCTTATGTAACAGGTTCTGTCAGCAACAGTAAAGTAGATCTTCAGACTCCAAACATTCGTTTTCCTTTACGTCCACAAAGTAAACCAAGTGCTTTTGATGTGCCACACTTAGTGAAAGAATTTATGTTGCGGGAAGATATATCAAAAGCATGTTTCCCTTCATCTAACCTGTTAGAAGAAGCACCGGGACTTAGGTATCGTATGCACTACCTTTCAATTCTCCATAAACAGTTTGTTGCAGAACATGGAATGCTCTGTAATTATAAAACATTTGTTAATTTTGTGCCAAGTAATGTGCTGAAGCCCAGTCCATGCTTTTGGAAAACATGCACCTGCTTTCCTTGTCTTAATCCAGATCTCAAATTTGAGAAATTAAACTCATCAGGAATAATCCAGATGAATGACCTAGAATTAGGAGACATCTTGCATGATGCTGAAAAGGAGAATATTCTAATGGCACAACTCCGTACAATGAGAGATTCTAGAGACATACTGTCTTATGATGCTTGGGAACGAAACTGTAGTGGCACAATAAACTCTAAGCGACGAAAAGTTAGCGAACCAGTGGGCATTATTGTGGCAAAATTTTTGGAGGAACTTAGCCTGTTGAAATCTCATATACAGAGAACATTTTGTCAGTTAGAAGCTGCAAAATTAGCGAGAGAAAGAGCCATGCACTCAACAGATGAAGTTACTTTACACTTGGATTGTTCCCCACTACCTATATATCACAGTTCAGGGCCTGAGTCTAGCTCAGCAGATATTGCAACAATCCTAACCATTCTAACAGGTTACCTCTGGAATCATGGTGGTGCTCAGGCTGTGATTGCAATGTCTGACAGTAAGGACTACACAACAGCTGCTGTTTGGGCTGGTATGGAGAATATTTTGCTTAGTTTAGTCCTGGCAGGTAAAAGCAAAATTAATGTAATATCAGATAGTCCTACAAATAGATACAGAAACAAAAGCAATTTTTATTACATGAGTGATTTTGCCCAGGCGTATGGTGTTTGTTTCCGATGGGTATTTCTTGAGCTAAGCCATGGAATAGGCCATGCGGGCATTGTAAGATCTGAGTTTGATCAAGTTATACGTGACCGGATATCTTGTAATCCTAATATCCCAGTTAAGAATAGCTCAGATGTACTGAATATGGTACAGGCTCACACCACATCAGCAGTTCATATATACACAGATCAAGATGTTCAAAAATATAAGTGGTTATTACCAAAACTACGTGTAGTACAAGGAACACAAAAGTTTCATGAAGTTATAGTGCTCCCAGAAGATTTTTGGGTGAGAGATGTCGTAGGTCATGACACTTATAGGAAATTATCCCTCTGAGTGCTATTTCCTGTCAGGTATCAGGTATTCATCCACTTTTATTATTTGTAATTTATTACACAAAATGAAATGCAAATGCCTACTCAGTATTTTTTTAAGTGATGTTGAAGTCAGCAGATGAATGTTATATATTAAAAGCAAGAAGACAACAAACTTCACAAATCTTCAAGAAGCTGTATATGTGAGTATGGTGCTGGAAATTTTATTGATGTAAATATTTTCACAATGCTGTTTGACTACTTTTAACATTACACTTGCAAAAATATAGTGCAAATAATCTCAAAATCATGAAACTCTGTAGTTTTGTTGTTGATGCTAAGGAGTTTAGAGTCTAAGGGCATTAATCTTTTCTTCAGTACTATATTACTTCTCTTATGCAGACCGAGTCCTGTAAGCATCAAAGAAAGCACTCATTTAGTAAGGGGTTAAAACACCAGTTCACCACCTAAATAGGGTGTATCCATGAAAATTCATCCTCTGTGGCCACTGAGTGTATATCCATTTCCTGCATCAATGAGGTAGCGTAAAGAACAAAGGACTGAGCCTGAGAGGGAATATCCTCACTTGGCCCCCTTCTCTGTTCCTTCTTTTGGAAAATTAAAGCCTGGGAAGGAGGGTTTCCAGCCCCCTGCTCCCTCCCCTTTTATTCACCTTTTACGATACGTAGGGAATAAGTGGGAAGTATTCTTTCTCCCCTATCTCCAGGGATATATATATATATATATATATATATATATATATATATATATATATTAATTTTATATTTTATTCATTGTACTTACTCACCGTCTCCCACATCAGCACGGTAGTGCAAGGAAACAAACAAGGAATGGCCCAACCCACCCATGCACACATATATATGCATAAATGCCCATACACGCATATATACATACATATACATTTCAACGTATACATACTTATACATACACAGACATGTACATATATACACGTGTACATATTCATACTTGCTGCCTTCATCCATTCCGTTGCCACCCCGCCACACATGGAATAGTATCCCCCCCACCAGCGTGGTAGTACCAGGAAAAGACAAAAGAAGGCCACATTTGTTCACACTCCGTCTCTAGCTGTCATTTGTAATGCACCGAAACCATGGTTCCATCTGCTGCTAAGTCCACTCCCAGATATCTAAAACACTTCACTTCCTCCAGTTTTTCTCCATTCAAACTTACCTCCCAATTAAGTTGTCCCTCAAACCCTACTGAACCTAATAACCTTGCTCTTATTCACATTTACTCTCAACTTTCTTCTTTCACACACCTTACCAAACACAGTCACCACTTCAGCAGTTTCTCACCCGAATCAGCCACCAGCACTGTATCATCATCGAACATTAAATGACTCACTTCCCAAGCCCTCTCATACACAACAGACTGCATACTTGTTCCTCTCCAAAACTCTTGCATTCACCTCCCTAACCACCCCATCCATAAAGAAATTAAACAACCATGGAGACATCACGCACCCTGCCACATGAAAAAATTTACATTTTGAAATTATACAAAATATAATATCTGTAACATAGTACTGTTTTTAGAAAGGAGATTAACATGTGTATATTCTGAGTTGGTCATTATAATGCAGAGCATGATATCATCTTAAATATTCAGAGTTATGAGTAACATACACTTCTGAACTGATGATGGCTGGGCAATTGACTCATACATATGTTTAATGGAATCACTGTTATGGAATTATTACAGGGCTGGTTTTAGTCTAGATTTTCCGTTCGGTAATTTTCTAGATGAGTAACAACTATGACACCTCCCATTCCGTAGTCCTACTTCATGCTTTGTCACTTTTCAAACTAGATAATTACTGATATTAGTGTTGCATAACCCTTTCAGATTCATTTGCTCTAATGCTCTTTTCTGTACTCTTTCTGTGAGCAAATGAATTCCCTCACCTGTGGAACACCTTCATTCAGTTTAGGTTTTAATTGCTTAATTTTTGATAGGGCTGTGAGAAGGCAGTTGTTTAAGCTTTTGTGTTAAGCAGTGTAATATAAGAATTTACACATTTTGAAATATGTTGTTGAGTCCAACATTAGACATTGTACAGTGACTGAAATTTTCGTTGTGCACTTTTATGTACCAGCTTGCTTTGAATACTTTGCTGCTGATACATACATACACTGTCCATATACTGTATTAACATTACTAGTAAAGTGCATTGCACACACTGTATGTATTTCCTTTCACTGGTTGTCTAGTAGTCTTTTGTGCTAGCTGAGGCACTAAAATACTTTACTCTGTACCAGAAGGAAATATATGGGTCACCTACTTGGCAAATTTCTGCTTACTCCTTTCCAGCAAATTTCTCTCGGCCACATAAGAATATCTTTATTCTACCTTCTTTGATAATTATTATCAATACCAAATGCAAGGGGTATTGTATTGCTCTGCATGTCTCATTGGATGCATGTTCATTTGCAGGTGTACACACAAAATAATGGTTTTCTAAAGTGTTTAGCAAGGATACACATTCATTTTATGGGAAAAAGTAATGCACTGAATCCATACTTTTAATCCAATTGTGCATTGCTGATAGTATATTTATTTATTTTGCTTTGTCGCAGTCTCCCGCGTTAGCGAGGTAGCGCAAGGAAACAGACGAAAGAATGGCCCAACCCACTCACATACACATGTATATACATACACGTCCACACACGCAAATATACATACCTATACATCTCAACGTATACATATATATACACACACAGACATATACATATATACACATGTACACAATTCATACTGTCTGCCTTCATTCATTCCCATCGCCACCCTGTCACACATGAAATAACAACCCTCTCCCACCTCATAAGCGCGAGGTAGCACTAGGAAGACAACAAAGGCCCCATTCGTTCACACTCAGTCTCTAGCTGTCATGTAATAATGCACCGAAACCACAGCTCCCTTTCCACATCCAGGCCCCCACAGAACTTTCCATGGTTTACCCCAGACGCTGATAGCTTTTAGTAAATTCTTTGGATGACCTTTATTATTCTCTCTCTCTCCACTTGGCTCCATTCCTTTCTCTTCTCACTGTTTTGCCTCCTTTAACATATTGCCTTTGTTCCACGAGTGGATGCTTATGCTAATTATAATTAGTCTATGCATTTGTCAGAATGAACATGTTCGTGTATGCCTACTGGCACACACAAAGCATAAGTTTTTAAGACTTTTTGGAAATTCATGTGCATGTGTACTAAAGAGAGTGGAGGCTTGCATTGTACCATTGCTTTGATTTTGGTTGGAGCAGCTGCTGTATAGTATCTGAAATCTTTCATTCCAGAAATACTCTTTGTAACTACTGAAAGGTTATTAACATCATTAATTAACTGAAATGCAGCTTAGGCCTCATATCCTTATTTTAAGGACATTGCAAATTTCAAGACAATTGGCCAGAAAGTTATACTTTTTCATGTTAACAACTTATAGATAATCCAGTTGAGCAGATTACAGGTTATCAAACCCACCCAATGCATAAGAAAAAAAATTGAAATCCAGTGCACTTCAAGAGCATTTGTATATTGCATTTGTGTATGTTAAACCTGCCAAATTTTTCCAAATTTCCATCATTAGCCTCTTGGTTAATTTAAATTTATATTTTACTCTGACTTTTAACTGCAAGTACAGATATTACAGTGTATTGAACTTACCAGTATTTCAGCATGTCCTGTTATTTTTCTATCTCTTTCCTCTGCATAATGCACTCATCTTTTGTTGCACCACATATCTCATAATCTCCTTGCCCTCTCTTTTCACATGCTGTCACATCTTGAGCCTGTTCAAGAAATAAGAAATGCATAGGAGAGGGATACTTAATGTAACAGTTACAGTAATCTTAAAATGTAAAGCTTGATCTTTGAACCTAAAGTGAATGCAAAGTTTCATCCAGTTGTTTAATGAATAGATAATAGAATATTAGTTTGGTCACTATATGCTCTTATTCTAATTTAATTTGTGTACTGGAAGCACCCTGCAGTTCACTCACAGTATTAGTATTTACAAATAAAAATGCCCTATTCAGAAAGGACCTAACAGTATTCTGTCCATACATACTAGGTCACTCTATACCCCACACAGCTGTGTTTTGAACTCATGTAAAGTATAAAAAAAAAAAATTTGCTGGAGTACAATTCACATAACTATCCTGAAAGCAAACATGGGAATTCTTATTGGCTGATAAACACGCCCTGTTCATAAGCATCTCAGAGGCTCTGGCACTCGCTTACTTGCTGTTACCATGCATATAATTCAGTATGATGTATAGGACGGTAAAATATCAAGTATCCCTCTCTTTTTGCTGATATTCTCCCTTTTAAGATCAGACAAATTATAACAATCTGTAAGGTTTTATTTTCCCAATATACTAGTTTGTATAAGTCTCTACTGATATTGCAACTGTAATTTTACTGAACTTAGCAAAAAGTATTGTTTCAAATCCCAAACTGTATGTGTAGTCTAGGGTTGTGCCACATGACTGCATAGAAGTTGAAATAATGGTAGTAGAATTTGGTCAGCTGTAGTTGATGGTGAGTAAAAAAGGGTATTATATTACAGGGATAGGGTTAATACCTCAGGAGAGGCAGAAGAATAGTCTTTGATTTCATCAATTGCAGAAACTGGTGTGGAGGTGCTTGGAGGATCACTGAAACTCAGTCTCAGAAGCATCAGATAAATGGCTTAGTGAAGGGTCTGGTATTTCTGTACCTAGACTTGCACAAGAGTTTGATGACATTCATAAATATGGTTCTACAGTGTAGGTAATTACAAAGAAGTTGAAATGATAGGGGTTTCACTGAATACCACCTCCCTTGCTTTGGAAACTATGTGGGTAGTTGATATGCAAGCACTATAACAGACATTTGTTCGTATAATATTTGATTATTTGTGATTAAAAAAGAAAATGTTTTTAAGTCTGCACCATAAATTCTGTATCCAATAAGTCAGTGTTTGTCAGCACACACTGCAGCTTTTATAAACAATTCATATACAGCCTTTGAAAAGATGTCAATTATCTTCTAAAATAAGGCATTCATGTGTTTGCAGAACAATCCCTATTACATGAAACTGTACCTGTTTGCATTTCTGATATCATGGTACAGTCTTAGAAATCACATGACATGATTTGCCACCTGAGCTACCCAGTGGTACTGAGAGTGGAGGGATGCAACTTTTGCTTGTTCTTCTCTTTTAGGGATATTTTCAGTGTTTGTATTCTGGGTGATAGTTTCACTGACCAGTAACTAACCATGGGTCTTGAACAATTTCCCAGGAAGAAAAGGCCTGTATTCTTGCTTAGAAGCTAGAAAATATGTACAGTTGAGATTTTCTTCCTGTTAAAGCCATCCCTCCACAAAAAGCTGGGTCTGGTCAACTTAGGAAGATCAGTAAGGCTACTGATAATCTGATAGCTCTGGGTTTTTCAACACCTTATGCTTCATCAGGTTATTGGTAATCTTACTGGTTTTTATTGGCTGACCAGATTCTGCTTTTCAGGTCGGGATGACATTATAAGGCAGAATAAACAAAGTGTCTTGACAGTAAACTTTGCACAAATTTAAGGACCTATGTTAGTAATTGGAAGAGGAAAAATTTTACCTGGAACATACATAGGAAAAACATTGCTAAACACAAGGACAAAGAACAAAAGTTGCATCCTGGAGCTCCACTCTCAATACCACTGGGTAAATGAGGTGGTAAATCATTTCACATCACTTTTAAGACTGTACCATGCTGCCAGACATAACATCCCACCTTAAGCTTGTGGTTGAATTTCTTCTGCAAATAAAACTTGATGCATGAGTCTTATTTCAAGTGGGTGTCATGGAGTTTTCTTGCAAAGACAGTACTGTACCAAGCAGGTCTGAACATATCTAAAGTATTGAAAAAATAATCAACATTCAAAGGTTTCATTAAAGTTTATAAAGTTGGTGTAGCTTTCATGTAAGATAAGTAGACATTTACTGCTTGCAATTCAACTTGGTGACAAAAGAGTGCCGTCTGCCTCATGAGCCATACATAAAGAGAAAAGTACAATCAAGTTATCATGAAAGGGTTCTGAAAGAAGTCACAACTGGTTCTGAATTTACTCAACTTCCATATCTCATCATCAGAGAGGCCAACTTCCATCCCCTATTCTTGCAGAATTCATATGTAACATGTCTAGATATACTGTAGTGTAATAAAACTGGTCCAGGGCTTAATGTGAAAACTTAAGATGAGGGAAGTGTGATCCTTCGACAAACCATTGCTGAACACATTCATATCTGCAAAGACCTTTTACTGTGAGAGGATTAAGTATGGTCAAACAAGCTACACCCTTTGGTTTCTGAACTGTCAGAATCAACTTAGGAATGCATATTGGCACAACCCCAGCAGCACCAAGATTCAGGAAATGCCTTAGTTTTTAAGGGCTTTGAGTAAGTGGTAGAATAATCATCTTAGCCCACCAGGACATTTAGTTTCCTGGTTACAGAAGAGTCCGCTCAGGAATGCCTGCTTCAACTAAGGCTAGATACTGAACATTAAAAGGTGTTGAGTTTTCTGTTTGACAGATCATGAAATGCCACCAAAAAAAATGGGAGGATGTAGGGTGTCAGCTGAGGTGCCAGCCAGCCAACCAATATTTTTTTCCTAGATATAATTTTTTTCTATGGGGTTCATAAGCCCAAAGTTGGTTTAGATCATATGGGTTGATAAGAATGTAGGGTTTTGAGTGAGAATGCTCAATACCTTTAGAGTGAAGCTAAAGTACTGAAAACTACCTATGCCTAGGCAGTCGGTTGTCAAATAGAAAAAAATTACTCCAGACAGCAATTTAAATCATGAGGAAAGTACAATCTGTGGGTTACTCTGACTCCATGGGAAAAAATAAGGAAGAAACAAATCACTCTTTTTGTTCAGCAAGTTTTTTCATGCAATGGGAAGAGACCTTATCCATCAACTTTACCAAGAATGTCAGTGGTGTTGATAGAACAGCTACCTGTAAACCTTCCTCTTATAATAGATCCCTCCTTGAATGTTTCAATGGATGTTTTAAGATTGTAATAGAGCTGTTATTCTTTACCAGCTCAGTTAATATAATGAGGGCAAGTGGAAAGAAAAGGAAAAACATCTGTACATCACTATCAAAGAACTAATTGTCCCAAAGGTTTTTCAGAAATCACACAAAAGCCAAGTGCACTTGTTTTCACACAGAAAACACCACAGCAGTATAATGCATAGCTATCCAATCGACCTAACATTCACCTATTTTGGAAATATCAGAATTCATCCTTACATTGGCAAACATCCTTCAGGTTCACATTAAAATTAAATAAGGGAATGTGCAACAAATGGGGAAAACTCTATCAATCTCCAGCTCTCATCCATTAAAAACACTTATTGGGAGTGCAATCTTGTTTTGGATTCAGATTTTGCATGACTTTAATCATGAGGAGTTTCTTTGGTAAATGAAAGGAGATAGTTTTGCCTAACATGATTATATTAGTGCAGGGTTGAACTATAGCATTTCGAAAATGGATACTGTTGTACAAAATTACTGAGATTTAGAAACATTGTTAGAAATTGCATTTTTACACCAATGAATTTAACCAGCTAACATATCCCCAATCAGAGATGTTGCACAGGTTCAAGTTAGATGATATATTCTGTGCAAGATAAAGAATGGATGTTTGATTATGGAGGGGAAGGAAATAAGTTACAGCCTAAAGTGTGCAGAATGCACGGGGTTAAAGGCTGAAGAAAAGTCAATTTGGGAGAGATGAAAGAGGTTAGAAGATAGAACAGAATCCTCAATGACACCACAGGCAAAGTGGAAAGAGTTGCTTCATGTGAGACAAGTGCAATGGAATGACGAAATGAAACTGTGCATTAGGGAAGAGAGAGTAGCATATTATATTAAAGCATAAAGTTCATCAAGCAAAGACTTGTGATACATCCTGTCAAATATTCTAGAGGCATTGAGTGTCATGACAAAGGATTCATCAAACTGCCTAAGAAAGGAGGACCAGAAGTGGGTCACATAGAAGAGAGATCCGTAGACCTTGGAAACTAATGATGATCAGACATAAAGTAGTGAAATGGAAGTTTTTAAGAAAAGAAAGTTGAGGTGAGTTTCAAAGACTTGGGAGGCAGTAGAAGACATAAAGTAGTGAAATGCAAGTTTTTAAGAAAAGAAAGTTGAGGTGAGTTTCAAAGACTTGGGAGGCAGTAGAACTAAGGGTGATAATGAGAAGGGTTTGAATGATCTCCTCTCTTACGATTAGGCTAAACCAAGGTATGCTTCCAAAAAGAAGGGAAAACTTGGGATTTTAGGTACAGCTAGTCCAGAACCACACTCATTTGTGAAACAAAAGTATGCCTTTTGATGTATGCAACTTGCCCACAGTTGCAGGGAGTGAACCTGAAGGACCATGCACAAGGAAAATACTGGAGAAGGCATAGGTTCGGTAAGTGGTGGTGGTGGTGGTGGGGGGGACTGGATGTGGAATCATCCAGTGCAGACTTCGAAGATAAACCTTCTCTGAAAAGAGTAGGTTTATAAGTTGGAGGTGGAGACTTAACTAAAGATTGATCACATCAAAAAAGAGAAGGAAAAATTGAATTACACAATTTGTGGGGTACTTTTAGTTAAAAACCAAAAAGTTTCATATTATGATGAGGAAGCCTAATCAGAACACTTTCCTTTCATGATGGTGCTTGACTCACTGAAATACAGCTTTGAAATGACTCTGAGTAGAAATGAAGGCAAAATAAGATTAAGAAGGGAGGAGTTTCATGCCCTAATGTGCTTTGTCTCATTAGGGTACAAGAGTCCCATCTTTTTGCCCAACAGGATGTCAAAGGTCAGCAACTGGAAGGAACAGATGGCCCCTCAGAAATATACAGCCTAGTCAGATTGCTGATTAAGCCATCAAGCCATGTAATGGCCTCTCTTTGTAGCCCAAAATCTTTGGTAAAGTCAATGATGGTAAGAGGCAAATTTCTTTTGGGTGCAATAAAGTCTAGAAAGCTGATGAGGCAATGGGTAGTAGACGAGGTTTTAGTATTATCAAATGATCGAGTCTAGAGCTAGCATTGTCTATGTAAACCCATTTAAAAACAAAACACCTAAGCTGGGGATCAGGGCAACAGCAATTGGTTACAACTCATCAAGAGGTTGTGGGTTTGTTGACTTCATTACCAGGGACACACATGAAGTCTTCCACTATATAAGGCATTTTGATGGAGGGAGGCACTGATGATAGAGCATCGGGGTATGGCTAGCTCAGGGCAGAACTCACTGTACAGTTTCATAGGTAGGTCAGTAGTTTTAGGTGCATATTTAACTCTAAGGCTTTGTAACTATAAGGCAACTTCAAATTCTTATACTGACTTATTGGATATTTGAGATGGAGAATAGAATGGGAGGTGGGTGCTGTCCCCGCTCCCTTATCTTTTATTTCAGTAACCAAAATGTCATGAACAAACATATGCCAATCAATGACTATCTTGGGTGAAGGGAATTAAAGGCTCTGTTTGTAGACCTGACTCCTACAGGTAGAAAGATTCAAGGAAGAGAGGAAAATGAAAGGACGAGATTTCCACAGTTTCACTCTTCAAGGGGAGGAGGTATCATAATAGTCAATCCTCAAGTGGCTAGTCTCCACACACAAACTGTGGAAAACAGCAGCCCGATGCATGCCTTGGGTAACAAGCCTTATGGGAGAGGACTTAGACAGACAGCTCTCAAGAACAGAGGCCCAAAATAAATCCTGTAGAACAGAGAGGAAGCAGTAACATCACAACATACACAGGAATGGTTGAAGAGGGGTGATGCTAAGAGAAGTGATGAGATGGAAGGCTTTTGATTCCTCTATGGTTAACAGAGAGCATCCTCTGACAAAGTGGTTGTTGACAAGTTGAGCTGCTGCTTCACTCAAGAGGAGAATGATGTAAGGAAAGGCGGGAATGCTTTGGTACAAACCACTTAACTTTTTTGGTGTCCCGTACGGTACCACTGGCTAATGGTGGGCTATTTTCGAATTTTGTCATTTAGTAGAGTAATATTGTAAAATTTCTTTGAAGTATGTACTTCTTAAATTACATTGTTATGCTGGACATTGTTGTAAAAGAAGGATTAGTGTGGCGGTTGCATTTGTCCCTTGCTGCAGGTTGTGATCCAGGGCACATGAGCTGGGTGGAGGCTTACAGATTTCTCAGGAATGAAGTGTAGTACAGTTTGACTAACAAAATCTCCTTGTAATCTTTAGTTAAGTTTGGTTTCTTAAGGCTAGGGGTTACCTTCAGCAAATATAAAATTTATTTTTGTAATGCATCCATTGCTTCTACAAGAAGTGAGAGTAATTTGAATATAAAATGACTGAATATCATATATCCATGTGTATCAAAATTCTACCATTTGTTAAAACCATTTTTATGCTCTTTAGTAACTGACTTAACATTCTAGTCATTTAAACCCAACACTGAATGTAAGATTTTAAGAAATTATGTGTTTTTAATTAAACTACAAATAAATTAACTGTTTTATGGCCTCTATTTCATCTTCCTTCACTCCAATTTTTTTATACTGATTAACATTTGGAAAATATCAACTGTTAATACTGAAACTCAGATGTTAGAGTACTACTCACAGAAAATGTTGGAAATATCAGAATGTGTGTAAGGAACATACAGTGTTCCAATTTTTATTCAAGCATTGTTAGTACTTTACATGGTGTTATTTTTATCACAACAGAGATATTATTGTAAATCAAAGGCTGAAAGGCATAGTGATGAAGTGGTACCATTTAAACAATGCACTTTGGAAAAGTACTTTTTTTTCCAGGGTTGTCTATACTGTAAGCAAAGAGAATTTTCTTAATCTCCAGAGGTTGAAATCCTCTAACCCTCCAACCTTTTGGTAAGGTTGATGACTCCCACCTTCACTCACCACCCATTCAGTGGTCTTGGCTCTAGCTACCCAGCAATGATGCCGTCATCCTGCCAGCTGTATGGCCACACCAGGGTGACTACCACATGATTCTCTAGATGTTCAAACCTTTCAGACTTATCTAGACTTCCTTTCCTTAATCATACCCCCTTGGCAAGGCAATCTTGAGGAGAAAGTATGGTCTCGGATTTGTTCTGAACATCTTTGTAAGGTCTTTGTTTAAAAAAAATTACTTATTGTGAGGTTCTATCATTGGGAGTACAGACCATCAAAGAATCTTTCTCAAAAGAGGTCCACATTACCCTGCTAACTGAAGTAGTGCAGCCTTAGGCTCCAGAGGCCTTTGGAAAGAGATCTTGTAACAATTGTATATACATGAATAATGTATAAATGAATGGATGAAGGCAAGTATGAATATGTATGTGTATGTATGTATATGTCTCTGTATGTGTATGTATTTTTATTATATTCATTCTATTATACTTGATCGCTGTTCCCCGCATCAGCGAGGTAGCGCAAGGAAACAGATGAAGAATGGCCCATTCACTCATACACACACACACACACACATTATATATATCGAGGATGTAAGGCATGTGTACGTGTAGGAAGAGAGGAAAGTGATTGGTTCTCAGTGAATGTAGGTTTGCGGCAGGGGTGTGTGATGTCTCCATGGTTGTTTAATTTGTTTATGGATGGGGTTGTTAGGGAGGTAAATGCAAGAGTTTTGGAAAGAGGGGCAAGTATGAAGTCTGTTGGGGATGAGAGAGCTTGGGAAGTGAGTCAGTTGTTGTTCGCTGATGATACAGCGCTGGTGGCTGATTCATGTGAGAAACTGCAGAAGCTGGTGACTGAGTTTGGTAAAGTGTGTGGAAGAAGAAAGTTAAGAGTAAATGTGAATAAGAGCAAGGTTATTAGGTACAGTAGGGTTGAGGGTCAAGTCAATTGGGAGGTGAGTTTGAATGGAGAAAAACTGGAGGAAGTGAAGTGTTTTAGATATCTGGGAGTGGATCTGGCAGTGGATGGAACCATGGAAGCGGAAGTGGATCATAGGGTGGGGGAGGGGGCGAAAATTCTGGGGGCCTTGAAGAATGTGTGGAAGTCGAGAACATTATCTCGGAAAGCAAAAATGGGTATGTTTGAAGGAATAGTGGTTCCAACAATGTTGTATGGTTGCGAGGCGTGGGCTATGGATAGAGTTGTGCGCAGGAGGATGGATGTGCTGGAAATGAGATGTTTGAGGACAATGTGTGGTGTGAGGTGGTTTGATCGAGTGAGTAACGTAAGGGTAAGAGAGATGTGTGGAAATAAAAAGAGCGTGGTTGAGAGAGCAGAAGAGGGTGTTTTGAAGTGGTTTGGGCACATGGAGAGGATGAGTGAGGAAAGATTGACCAAGAGGATATATGTGTCGGAGGTGGAGGGAGCAAGGAGAAGAGGGAGACCAAATTGGAGGTGGAAAGATGGAGTGAAAAAGATTTTGTGTGATCGGGGCCTGAACATGCAGGAGGGTGAAAGGAGGGCAAGGAATAGAGTGAATTGGAGCGATGTGGTATACCGGGGTTGACGTGCTGTCAGTGGATTGAATCAAGGCATGTGAAGCGTCTGGGGTAAACCATGGAAAGCTGTGTAGGTATGTATATTTGCGTGTGTGGACGTATGTATATACATGTATATGGGGGGGGGTTGGGCCATTTCTTTCGTCTGTTTCCTTGCGCTACCTCGCAAACGCGGGAGACAGCGACAAAGTATAAAAAAAAAAAAAAAAAAATATATATATATATATGGGAGGTGGGAGGTGGGCAGATTAGAAAGGGTAGTGAGTGGTTGGATTAAGAAGTAAGATTATTAGTGAAAGAGAAGAAAGAGGCAGGAGGTCAAGAGAAAGGTGCAAGAGGTGAAAAAGAGGGCAAATGAGAGTTGGGGTGAGAGAGTATCATTAAATTTTAGGGAGAATAAAAAGATGTTTTGGAAGGAGGTAAATAAAGTGCATAAAACAAGGGAACAAATGGAAACTTCAGTGAAGGGGGCTAATGGGGAGGTGATAACAAGTAATGGTGATGTGGGAAGGAGATGGAGTGAGTATTTTGAAGATTTGTTGAATGTGTTTGATGATAGAGTGGCAGATATAGGGTGTTTTGGTAGAGGTGGTGTGCAAAGCGAGAGGGTTAGGGAGAATGATTTGGTAAACAGAGAAGAGGTAGTAAAAGCTTTGCGGAAGATGAAAGCAGGCAAGGCAGCGGGTTTGGATGGTATTGCAGTGGAATTTATTATTAAAAAAGGGGGTGACTGTATTGCTGATTGGTTGGTGAGGTTATTTAATGTATGTATGACTCATGGTGAGGTGCCTAGGGATTGGCGGAATGCTTGCAGAGTGCCATTGTACAAAGGCAAAGGAGATAAGAGTGAGTGCTCAAATTACAGAGGTATAAGTTTGTTGAGTATTCCTGGGAAATTATATGGGAGGGTATTGATTGAGAGGGTGAAAGCATGTACAGAGCATCAGACTGGGGAAGAGCAGTGTGGTTTCAGAAGTGGTAGAAGATGTGTGGATCAGGTGTCTGCTTTGAAGAATGTATGCGAGAAATACTTGGAAAAGCAAATGGATTTGTGTGTAGCATTTATGGATCTGGAGAAGGCATATGATAGAGTTGACAGAGATGCTCTGTGGAAGGTATTAAGAATATATGGTGTGGGAGGCAAGTTGTTAGAAGCAGTGAAAAGTTTTTATCGAGGATGTAAGGCATGTGTACGTGTAGGAAGAGAGGAAAGTGATTGGTTCTCAGTGAATGCAGGTTTGCGGCAGGGGTGTGTGATGTCTCCATGGTTGTTTAATTTGTTTATGGATGGGGTTGTCAGGGAGGTGAATGCAAGAGTTTTGGAAAGAGGGGCAAGTATGCAGTCTGTTGTGGATGAGAGAGCTTAGGAAGTGAGTCAATTGTTGTTCGCTGATGATACAGCGCTGGTGGCTGATTCATGTGAGAAACTGCAGAAGCTGGTGACTGAGTTTGGTAAAGTGTGTGAAAGAAGAAAGCTGAGAGTAAATGTGAATAAGAGCAAGGTTATTAGGTACAGTAGGGTTGAGGGACAAGTCAATTGGGAGGTAAGTCTGAATGGAGAAAAACTGGAGGACGTGAAGTGTTTTAGATATCTGGGAGTGAATTTGGCAGCGGATGGAACCATGGAAGCGGAAGTGAATCATAGGGTGGGGGAGGGGCCAAAAGTTCTGGGAGCCTTGAAGAATGTGTGGAAGTCGAGAACATTATCTCGGAAAGCAAAAATGGATATGTTTGAAGGAATGGTGGTTCCAACAATGTTATGTGGTTGCGAGGCGTGGGCTATGGATAGAGTTGTGCGGAGGAGGGTGGATGTGCTGGAAATGAGATGTTTGAGGACAATATGTGGTGTGAGGTGGTTTGATCTAATAAGTAATAATAGGGTAAGAGAGATGTGTGGTAATAAAAAGAATGTGGTTGAGAGAGCAGAAGAGGGTGTTTTGAAATGGTTTGGTCACATGGAGAGAATGAGTGAGGAAAGATTGACCAAGAGGATATATATGTCAGAGGTGGAGGGAACTAGAAGTGGGAGACCAAATTGGAGGTGGAAAGATGGAGTGAAAAAGATTTTGAGTGATCGGGGCCTAGACATGCAGGAGGGTGAAAGGCGTGCAAGGAATAGTGAATTGGAACGATGCTGTATATTGGGGTTGACGTGCTGTCAATGGATTGAACCAGGGCATGTGAAGTGTCTGGGGTAAACCATGGAAAGTTGTGTGGGGCCTGGATGTGGAAAGGGAGCTGTGGTTTCAGTGCATTGTTACATGACAGCTAGAGACTGAGTGTGAACGAATGTGGCCTTTGTTGTCTTTTCCTAAATATATATATATATATATATATATATATATATATATATATATACTCTCAACCTTTCCTCACCCATTCTCTCCACATGTACAAACAATTTCAGCACATCCTCTTTAGCTCTCTTATCCCTCCTCCTTTTATTACTACACATCCCTCTTACCCTTTCATTATTAACTCGATCAAACCATCTCACACCACATATTATCTTTAAGTATTTCATTTCCAATACATTTACCCCCCCTCCACATAACATTATCTCTAGCCCATGCCTTGCATCCGTATGGTACTGTTGGGACTACTATTCCTTCAAAGGTACCTATTTTTGCCCTCCCAGGTAATGGTCTCTCCTTCCATATCAAAGTCAGTGGCTCTGTCTCTTTTGTGCAAAATGTTTATGCTTAAGGATTCCTGCCATTCAATTTTTCCCTCTCCCTCCATACCTGGATCAGTGTTTCTTTTAGTGTTTAAAGGCTCCTGACTTTAAACTTCTCCTTCTCCCATTCCTAAATCAGTATCTCTTGTCCCTTTCCACAGTAATGTCTGTGCTAGTAATGATTTAAGGCTTCCACTTTCAACGTCCACATCCACAAAGAACTCTCCCTCTCTTTTCATTCCTGAGTCAGTAGTCATATCATTTCTTGACTCGCCCTTCTGTCCTCCTTAATTGTCAGAAACTGTGGAATAACCCAAGAAATCATTCACCCTTCCATTTCCCATTTGGGAAGTACTGTCTATTTCCAAGGCTAAATTCCTGTGAAATTTTCCATAAGATGCTGGCAAAGGCAAATAATTCGTAAACTTTCGCATTTTCTGATGTCTATTTGATCCATGCAAGAGCAAGTCTGATATGGATGTCTGTGTTCTATGTCAAAGTTGTATCATTTGCCTGCAAGGCACCACTAACTATCTTAGTTTTCATTCAGTATGTATTTGCACTGCTGTAGAAAGGTTCATTTACAAAGCAAGCAAACATTTCCTTGTTGACCGATTAAATGGTTTTGCATGCAATGTAGTACTCAGTCATTCTGTGATATATTTTTGCTTCCCTCCTGTATATCAGTAATGCATATTGCATTCTTTCAACATCACTTGTCTCATCTATTTGCAATTAAGAGTTACATCTACTTACTGTTTTTTTTATCAGCTTTACACCCTATATCTTTTTTCATTAGTTTGTCAATTATTCTGCATTATCCAAATCATTCTTTCCTTTTCAATAAATAATCTTTTTTTGCAGGTTTTGACATGGTGTTGCTGCTCTAGAACTTTTTTGTATATCATTATTTCTTCTAATATATAGCTTATCTACTATAATTACATTTAGAAACAAATCATCCATGTTTCTTTGTGTAAGTTTAATGTTTTGGCTGCTGTAAATACCTGTAGGCTACTGGTAAATGGTATCAACTGTAGCAGTTTGATGCTTTTTGAGGTCTTTTACCCAAGTTACTGTTAATTTTACACTCCACTACTGTTTATAAGTTTTTACAAGGATAGACACAGCTTTAAATACCAGCATTATGGTATCTTTGATGTTATTTCAAAGAATATGGAAAGTAGCCTGGGCTGATAATTTGTTCACAAATCTCAATGAGCTCTCCATAAAAACATTTCTCAGAAACAGGTTACTGGCTTTTTTTTTTTGTTGGCTGAGACAGCATGGGCAGCTGAGGCCCTAATCAAGGCCATCTCATTAATGCTATATATACATACACCCTAGCCCTAGCCAGATACCCATTTCATCCACCAATCCCTAGGGGTGGATGAACAGCTGGGTTGACTGAGGACCGACCGCCGCTACCAGGATTCGAACCTATGCGTTTGATCAAGCAAACCTTTAATGAATAATGAACAAGAAGGCAAATAATTCCACGAAGCTTGAAATTTACAAGAATGCAATACTGCTGCAGACATTTCCTAAATATATTTTACAAGGTAAGGAAGAAGGAAACATCAAGTTCCCTCTTCTTCCTCGTCCATCTGATGCCTTGAAAGGATAACAATGAGCTTACGTGCTCTCCATCCCACATATCTGGTGCTGGTTTCAAAACAGAACACACACACACACACACACACAAAATGCAGAGTTATGACTGCATATAATATTACTCGTATTATCATGGCTTTGTAACATGAAGACCTATGGCTGTATACCACGAAGGTAGTTAATAATACCAAGAATTTAAACAAAATTTATTGTCCAATAGTTAAAAAAATACAATATTTTTTTTTCTTAGATACTCACATTTGAACACAAGTCGGATATGTTAGTGCAGATATTATCTCCAAAGTATAACAATGCAATACACAAAGTATCAAATGCAGGCAAAAGTAGAGTTCATCCACAAGGTGATGGTGGAGAAATTTCAGTGCATTTTAGGAACTGTAAATGTAATACAGAGGAACGATGACAGGTGACACAAGTTACGGTTATTTCATAATTAACAAAGTAAGGCAGGCCTTGGAAAGCAAAGTACAGAAGATGCTGAAAGAGTAATTTACGAATCAGACCTCTACTTGAAGAAAAGGTTCCATGCCTAAATTTCCCAATATAGATTTTTTTGCAAATAAAATGATTCCCCCAGACGTCCATTTCACAATTAGACAGAGAAGAATCACGTTTTATACCGCTTTCACACTACAACTATTGTAATATACTCTACTGTGTACATGTAGTATCCTAAGTGCAATCAAAATTCATAGTTTACCAAATAAACTCACTGGAGGCATTTCAATACTTCTAGCTTTAGCAGGCAGAACTGTGGCATGACTTGCCTTTTGGGGGGTTGCTTCCTTTTGGCTGTTCTCCATCCATGGCGAACAGTAGTTATAACAACGAGGTAACGAGAGGTATTGAGGCAAAGCTTGGTCACAAGAGCATTTCACGTGTTAACCACCAACTCAAAACACCAGCACTTCGAGATGGTATGAAACGCACATTATGCATTGTATGAAATGCACGTTACTGAACAACAAAAATAAGACAAAATACGGTTCAGAATAACGTGCATTTTATTTCAGCGACGTGTATTCATATATGAATATCAAGAATTCACTTAAAAGTACATTTAGGATACTGTATCATGCAGTCATGAAAATCAATGATATAAATATGTACGTGTGATAAAAGTTCTCTTGGGTTGCAAAATGTCCACAAGGTTTACCTGCTGCAACAGATTAAACACAATATTGTTCTCATATGATCACTCACCATTAACAGAATCACCGACACTTTTTGGAGTTAATAAGCAATTTCAACATTTGTGCTACATCAATTCCATATAATGACAAGTGTTACCAAGTGTATATCTGGTAAAATATAAACTGCTGTGCTGTTTTTCTTCAATACAATACTCTGAGAAGAGACTTATTTAACTTTCTCATTTTTCGCCTCTTTCATTGTTCTCAAGAAAACTTATCAGGGCTTGCCGTTTTATTTATTTTCATTCCAATTATTGCTAAAAGTATGGCTTCGGTTTTAATATCAGTTTTTGAAGAACGTTCCCCCCTTTCTTGTCTTTAATAAAACTGGATTTGGAACATTTTGCCATGGCTTTATCTCGAACCAAGTCATCGTTCTATTTTTCGTTCTGAGGGAAATTAGGAGTGTTGTATTCCATAGAACCAAATCGTGAATTTCGAGGATAACTATTGCTTTGTTGGGAAGGTTAGCTTCCTGCGATCCTTCACTGAGGAGCTTTTTACATCATATGTAAATACTCCACATACTTTTAGTACAATGTTCAAGCCATACACTGTGACGGGGCATTATCTTATATAGCAAATTCTAGCCAGTTATGGTGATGAGTGCCGAAAAACCTTCAAGGGTTATGCCAGTAGCATACACTCAGAATGGTGGCCATTACGACGACTTATAACAAAGGGAGGAAACACGAACATGCAGGAGTCATATATTTCAAAAAGTCTTGGGATTACTAGAAATGTCGAGACGCATATCCTCCCGAATAAAGTAAACCTTCGTCTCACTGGTTTCAACTTCTAGCTTGCATTTCACTGAACTAACTTGAGTCTTCTAGCTTTTGAGTTATTCGAGAAAGAAACCACAACCTAACCTACCCAAAATTTGGTAGGTTTTTCAGTGTTACGGTTGAATTAGACTATAATATTTCTTAGCCTTCCAGGTCCTGACCTCCTTTGTCTAGTTTATATATATATATATATATATATATATATATATATATATATATATATATATATATATATATATATATATTACACCATAGAACGTTCCTCTAGGCAGCAACATCCCTCCCCAACTATAAATCCTTTTAACATAGAAACATGACCCACACCTTGACCATCATCTTTGATACAGTACCTTCCTTGGCTAGCTTTCACACCTCACCTAACCCTGAAGCATCAAGTTACTCTCAGAAATGTGTGATGGCCTTCCATCCACATCATACCACCACTCACCTACCGAATGCTTCCTCCTTCGGCTTAACAAAAAATCAGTCGCTGGGCCCTGAGGAATCTATTTAGTCAATCGTAAGCTGATCTGTAATGGAGATATGTGATTTCTAAAGAGAATTTGATCCCATTTCACTTAAGACTGTAAAACCCATTTCTACTCTCGTCATTACACTCACAAGATCTCGCCCGGCATTAATCCATTTGACTGGCCGACTGATGGCAGTAGTGCACATAAATATGATTCTCGGTTTTGATACTCTTTTGAAATAGATTTAGACAATGGAATCAACTGAAAATTCTGTGAAAGATTAAACAATATAACATATAGGACCATTCAGGACGCTATTTCTGGAGAAAGTTGGTCAACACCAGAAAACGTAGCTCGAAATTTCTTTCTTTGATATCTTGGCGATGAAAACTGCCAGTTTATACTAGCGGACGAGGAACACAAGTTTTGAGGCTTCGCCTTTCTACTAAAAGCTTTTTTGTCAGAGATGTTTTCCACTTAAACACTGGTAAAAAAGTCTGTATAGTACATGCAGTTAGGTAGTCCGTCGCTGTCGTCTGCTATAAGAAACTTTAATATTACAATAATAACTATAAATGAGCACCAGGACGTCAGTTACAAAACTGTGTTCGGAATTAAAAGAACCTCACCTTTCTCCTGTTATCGTACTGAGAATGTGTGAACGCCTTTGAGAATTCTGAAGTTATTGTCCAAGCCAGTTTCAACTTAGACAAATTTTCTGCAATCGACGAAAAGATTAAGAAAATAACTGACTTGTGAATACATAACATTTGCTTTACCTTAACTTATATTTGAACAAGTTTAGTGTCAGCAACTAGTTCGAAAAGCACACCACCATCAATTGAACACGTCCTCAACTTTCACCGAGTCACGTGAAAGTTAGCTATAAAAATCCCTTGCCTAGGAGTTGCTTCTAATATCATTTTACCAATCAAAATAAGAACGTTGGATGATGGTCGGGCGGAGTGACGGTCTTCTCGACCCTTTCTCTTTCCGCCGCCAGGGATCAGCTGTATCATGATTCTATTGAAGCGAGGCATGTTTATGGTGAAGCTTATTAAGAGGTGTCGAGTTAAATTATCAGAATTCACTTACACTGGTTTAGATGTTCTTGGTCCCTGTGTATGTATTTTATTTTTTTTTACATTAAACCATTTAAAGCGAACAGTTGACGGTGATGCAAGTACGGTTGACAGTGGACAAAGGCCTTCGCCACTGGTAAGTGACCAGTTGATGATCGTGTAAGTACTATTGACAGTAAGCAAAGACCTTCGCCAGTGGTAAGTGACCAGTTGATGGTCATGTAAGTACTATTGACAGTAAGCAAAGACCTTCGCCAGTGGTAAGTGACCAGTTAATGATCGTGTAAGTACTATTGACAGTAAGCAAAGACCTTCGCCAGTGGTAAGTGACCAGTTAATGATCGTGTAAGTACTATTGACAGTAAGCAAAGACCTTCGCCAGTGGTAAGTGACCAGTTAATGATCGTGTAAGTACTATTGACAGTAAGCAAAGACCTTCGCCAGTGGTAAGTGACCAGTTAATGATCGTGTAAGTACTATTGACAGTAAGCAAAGACCTTCGCCAGTGGTAAGTGACCAGTTAATGATCGTGTAAGTACTATTGACAGTAAGCAAAGACCTTCGCCAGTGGTAAGTGACCAGTTAATGATCGTGTAAGTACTATTGACAGTAAGCAAAGACCTTCGCCAGTGGTAAGTGACCAGTTAATGATCGTGTAAGTACTATTGACAGTAAGCAAAGACCTTCGCCAGTGGTAAGTGACCAGTTAATGATCGTGTAAGTACTATTGACAGTAAGCAAAGACCTTCGCCAGTGGTAAGTGACCAGTTAATGATCGTGTAAGTACTATTGACAGTAAGCAAAGACCTTCGCCAGTGGTAAGTGACCAGTTAATGATCGTGTAAGTACTATTGACAGTAAGCAAAGACCTTCGCCAGTGGTAAGTGACCAGTTAATGATCGTGTAAGTACTATTGACAGTAAGCAAAGACCTTCGCCAGTGGTAAGTGACCAGTTAATGATCGTGTAAGTACTATTGACAGTAAGCAAAGACCTTCGCCAGTGGTAAGTGACCAGTTAATGATCGTGTAAGTACTATTGACAGTAAGCAAAGACCTTCGCCAGTGGTAAGTGACCAGTTAATGATCGTGTAAGTACTATTGACAGTAAGCAAAGACCTTCGCCAGTGGTAAGTGACCAGTTAATGATCGTGTAAGTACTATTGACAGTAAGCAAAGACCTTCGCCAGTGGTAAGTGACCAGTTAATGATCGTGTAAGTACTATTGACAGTAAGCAAAGACCTTCGCCAGTGGTAAGTGACCAGTTAATGATCGTGTAAGTACTATTGACAGTAAGCAAAGACCTTCGCCAGTGGTAAGTGACCAGTTAATGATCGTGTAAGTACTATTGACAGTAAGCAAAGACCTTCGCCAGTGGTAAGTGACCAGTTAATGATCGTGTAAGTACTATTGACAGTAAGCAAAGACCTTCGCCAGTGGTAAGTGACCAGTTAATGATCGTGTAAGTACTATTGACAGTAAGCAAAGACCTTCGCCAGTGGTAAGTGACCAGTTAATGATCGTGTAAGTACTATTGACAGTAAGCAAAGACCTTCGCCAGTGGTAAGTGACCAGTTAATGATCGTGTAAGTACTATTGACAGTAAGCAAAGACCTTCGCCAGTGGTAAGTGACCAGTTAATGATCGTGTAAGTACTATTGACAGTAAGCAAAGACCTTCGCCAGTGGTAAGTGACCAGTTAATGATCGTGTAAGTACTATTGACAGTAAGCAAAGACCTTCGCCAGTGGTAAGTGACCAGTTAATGATCGTGTAAGTACTATTGACAGTAAGCAAAGACCTTCGCCAGTGGTAAGTGACCAGTTAATGATCGTGTAAGTACTATTGACAGTAAGCAAAGACCTTCGCCAGTGGTAAGTGACCAGTTAATGATCGTGTAAGTACTATTGACAGTAAGCAAAGACCTTCGCCAGTGGTAAGTGACCAGTTAATGATCGTGTAAGTACTATTGACAGTAAGCAAAGACCTTCGCCAGTGGTAAGTGACCAGTTAATGATCGTGTAAGTACTATTGACAGTAAGCAAAGACCTTCGCCAGTGGTAAGTGACCAGTTAATGATCGTGTAAGTACTATTGACAGTAAGCAAAGACCTTCGCCAGTGGTAAGTGACCAGTTAATGATCGTGTAAGTACTATTGACAGTAAGCAAAGACCTTCGCCAGTGGTAAGTGACCAGTTAATGATCGTGTAAGTACTATTGACAGTAAGCAAAGACCTTCGCCAGTGGTAAGTGACCAGTTAATGATCGTGTAAGTACTATTGACAGTAAGCAAAGACCTTCGCCAGTGGTAAGTGACCAGTTAATGATCGTGTAAGTACTATTGACAGTAAGCAAAGACCTTCGCCAGTGGTAAGTGACCAGTTAATGATCGTGTAAGTACTATTGACAGTAAGCAAAGACCTTCGCCAGTGGTAAGTGACCAGTTAATGATCGTGTAAGTACTATTGACAGTAAGCAAAGACCTTCGCCAGTGGTAAGTGACCAGTTAATGATCGTGTAAGTACTATTGACAGTAAGCAAAGACCTTCGCCAGTGGTAAGTGACCAGTTAATGATCGTGTAAGTACTATTGACAGTAAGCAAAGACCTTCGCCAGTGGTAAGTGACCAGTTAATGATCGTGTAAGTACTATTGACAGTAAGCAAAGACCTTCGCCAGTGGTAAGTGACCAGTTAATGATCGTGTAAGTACTATTGACAGTAAGCAAAGACCTTCGCCAGTGGTAAGTGACCAGTTAATGATCGTGTAAGTACTATTGACAGTAAGCAAAGACCTTCGCCAGTGGTAAGTGACCAGTTAATGATCGTGTAAGTACTATTGACAGTAAGCAAAGACCTTCGCCAGTGGTAAGTGACCAGTTAATGATCGTGTAAGTACTATTGACAGTAAGCAAAGACCTTCGCCAGTGGTAAGTGACCAGTTAATGATCGTGTAAGTACTATTGACAGTAAGCAAAGACCTTCGCCAGTGGTAAGTGACCAGTTAATGATCGTGTAAGTACTATTGACAGTAAGCAAAGACCTTCGCCAGTGGTAAGTGACCAGTTAATGATCGTGTAAGTACTATTGACAGTAAGCAAAGACCTTCGCCAGTGGTAAGTGACCAGTTAATGATCGTGTAAGTACTATTGACAGTAAGCAAAGACCTTCGCCAGTGGTAAGTGACCAGTTAATGATCGTGTAAGTACTATTGACAGTAAGCAAAGACCTTCGCCAGTGGTAAGTGACCAGTTAATGATCGTGTAAGTACTATTGACAGTAAGCAAAGACCTTCGCCAGTGGTAAGTGACCAGTTAATGATCGTGTAAGTACTATTGACAGTAAGCAAAGACCTTCGCCAGTGGTAAGTGACCAGTTAATGATCGTGTAAGTACTATTGACAGTAAGCAAAGACCTTCGCCAGTGGTAAGTGACCAGTTAATGATCGTGTAAGTACTATTGACAGTAAGCAAAGACCTTCGCCAGTGGTAAGTGACCAGTTAATGATCGTGTAAGTACTATTGACAGTAAGCAAAGACCTTCGCCAGTGGTAAGTGACCAGTTAATGATCGTGTAAGTACTATTGACAGTAAGCAAAGACCTTCGCCAGTGGTAAGTGACCAGTTAATGATCGTGTAAGTACTATTGACAGTAAGCAAAGACCTTCGCCAGTGGTAAGTGACCAGTTAATGATCGTGTAAGTACTATTGACAGTAAGCAAAGACCTTCGCCAGTGGTAAGTGACCAGTTAATGATCGTGTAAGTACTATTGACAGTAAGCAAAGACCTTCGCCAGTGGTAAGTGACCAGTTAATGATCGTGTAAGTACTATTGACAGTAAGCAAAGACTCCCGGGTCCCCGGTGGCTGGCGCAGCACAAGCGAGTCTGTCGTCCCCTCCGGGTTGCCGTGGCGCCGCTGATCGTCCCGCTGCCGTCAAGTCGATGACCTCCACGACGGACTCGACATCTGAGTCGCAGCTCGAGTAGCTGCTGCAGTCGCACTCCTGTGAAGGAGAGGAGGAAGGAGGAGGAGGAGAAGAGGCAAAGCTTTAGTCACACTGTCGGTGGCGGGACCTGGTAGGCATCCGCTAAGGAAACAAACCTGATAAGAAAGACTTAGGTGTTCAGAAGCATCATCAATTATAATCCTACTTTTGGTGGCACGACCTAAACCTGCATAATTAATTCACCAATCACCTACACTCTAGGAAAAGAGAGAAAATTAAACTTACCTGGGAATGTCTTGGAATAGATCCTCAGTAACAGATTTTCACCTTTCAAAGACAGATTAATCTTTAAAGTCAATTGTACTGATACACCATCATGACTTCCATCCCCACTAGCCCAGGCACGACTCATACTCTACCACCAGGGTCGTCCTCACTCTAACACCGGTGCCACACTCACTATACCTCTGGTGCCATCGTCATTCAACCTCCGGTGCCTCTTTCACACTAGCTCATATGCCACCGTCAATTTAGCTTCATCGTGTCACCCTCCCACTACCTCCAATACCGTCCTCACTCTACCTTTGATTTCACCTTCACCCTACCTCTGGTGTTACCTTTAACTACAATTTTACCTTCACTCTGTCACCTTCACCCTACCTCTGGTGTTACCTTTAACTACAATTCTACCTTCACTCTATCTCCGACGACACTCAGGCACCATAAGTCATGCAACTCTCATGTTACTTCCCTTATATAGTGACTACCTTTGTTCTCTTTTTCTTAGTTTTCCCCTCATATTTTCCTGCTCATTTCGCTTCTTACAATGCGTCTGAGGCGAGCCATTTGCAACATCCAGCCCCTATCGGCAACGCACCGGGTCATAAATAAGAATATTTTCCATTCCTTTTTGAGCGTAAAACATATCTCGCTCACTCATAGTTTTCACTTGAAGCTCCTCTTCCTTGGGCACAACGGTACCTCCCATGACCACAGTGGTACAACCCTGAAAAATGACGGTACAAACAACTCTTGATTACAGCGGTGCGACCCTTGGGTATGATGACCCTGCCTTTGATCTGCCTTCTTGCCATCAGTGCCGAGACCAGGTAAGTCATCATGCTCAAGACCCATGCTCAACACGGTCGAACCATCGTGCTCAAAGGCCGTACTGCCATGCTCAAGGCATTACCATCGTGCGCAAAGGTTGTACAACCTTGCTTAAAAAAAATGACTGAGCTCACAGGACTTTCCTATCATAATGCTAAGTTAATAGAAAAAAAAGGGCCACATAGGACTGTACGTTAGGGTCAGGTTCTCCCTCCGTCATACTCCCTTGTTATGTAACACTACAAAAAAAATGTTATCGATACGAAGCATCATCAACAGTCAATGGATAGTTACCTGGCAGGCGTTATCCGCTTGCAGTTCATCCTGACAATTTACGACTTGTCCATTCATGAGCGGAGTGGTCTGTGAGTGGATGTGAACCATAGTTTTGGTCTGGGGTTGTGCAGGTGTGTGTGCGTTGGCCTGCGTGTGCGCCAGAGACTCGCGTCGTCCGCAGGCGTTGGCGAGCACGTCGAGGCTCGGGTGGCGCTGCTGAGCTGACGACACCAGGTCAGGATCGTAGCACTCCCAGGCGCTGCCGGTGGCCGTCACCACCAGCTTGTGCTCGTGGTTGGTGCCCTTGGCCCTGCAGGGGCCGGCGTGTCGAGCGATCACCACGCTCAGCACCAGAAGCAGCAGCAACACCGACACCAGGCCCACTATCGCCCCCAGCATGGTCGGGACACCCAGGGCAGCGGTTTCAGGCTCTGAGGAAAATAATGGGATAAGTCTTTAACCAACTCTCCGTGTGGCAGTTTTGTTTTCCTTACTGCTGAGTCTCACTAACACAAGTGTGGTAATGTAGCAACCATCATCGAGAGACACTGTCACGTTTGACAAAAAGGGAAAAAAAGGAATCGGCCTGCCAGTACAAGAAAAATAGTTTACATCGCATAACATTTGAGTTATACTTCTAGAATGATGGCACATACTCTGAATCAAATAAATTTCAGTCGAAGAAGGAGCAGTGTTAATTCTTCTAGTGGTGCTCTGCCATAGCTATTCATGTCCTATACTGCACAGCCTTTCTCTGTTCTCTCATGTAGCTTCCTCTTTGGCTAGTCCATCTCTGTATTTCTATACGGATCAAATCTATCTCTGTCCCTACAAACAGTAATGTCTCATTGGGATGTGTGCGTTTGTTCATCTTTTATCAGAGATTCCATTACTTCAGCAAATGATTCTCATTAACTGACGACTAAACGCAGCTTTCATCCACCTCTTTTCGAACTGTTCTATCTTTCATCTTGACACAGCTGCCTCTATAAACGTAGTTTTAGAGAGGATTTCCTAGTGAGGCAAACCTATTCTAATCATTCAACGCAATTGAATCCAATTTTTTTTTACCGTATAAAACTCTGCACATTTCCAGTTACTTAGATGTCTTTATAATTCCTCTAATCAACATGATCAATAAAGTTGGTACCTAACACGCAGTTCAGTCTGCTTCTAAGTATATGGAAGAGTCTTGTTTACATGTTGAGGAGTCCTCTTAACAGCTGATCTGATTATACAAAGGAATGATTCGTCTTCGCACGTAGCACCTCTTTCCCATCTAGAGCAGTTCTAACTCCACATGCTTGTCAAAGTTGAGTTTAAAGCAATTTAGTTCAGCAACTCTCCCGGTCTGACCTCAGAACGTAACTCGCTCGTCGCAAAGTGGGTTCTCTTTCTCTCTGTTTCTCGTATATTACTTCCATTCCTGCTCCCGAGAGTTCGCATCTTGTGTGACTCGATCGTTAGCTATACATCGTCATACTCGGCATGCCATTATGCCAAATGATTACTGCATGGCTGCTGGCAACTCAAGGATGGGCCTTTGCCATACATCTTTTTCTTTACACCTTCTCATATTTTACCTATCAGTTATGACATACCTCATTTTAAAAGCCAGGTTTCCATTTCCCCCCTCCAAAAAATCTGAAGGTTATTCCACTTCATAATTCCTTACTTCTTTACTTAGCTCTTTCTAAAGTGTGACGTAAGGCTGGCCTCGGCCAGAACCACACTGTCCGTGAGTGGAGCTTCCGACGTAAGAAGACAAAGCTACTGGGAAGGACAGTGACGTGAGCGAATGTATAGGGGTCTGAACCCTCAAAAAAAAGAACGGAGTATGAAGGTGCATCTGGTTACCACTACACGCAATGTGGTTCTATGCATGTGCTTTATGTGTATATGTAATCTTCTCTGGTATTCAGTTAACACTAAACGCGATGTGGCATATATATGTGTGTATGTGTGTTTCATCTATGAATTATCTTCACTGGCATTTACCCTTGACACGAGAGTCCAAAGCAACATTGACTTTGCTGATCTTACCAAACTAAAAACAGTCCTTGAAGATATCAATCATGTGATCCACTGAGAATATGAGGCACGTTACCTTTCGAACTCCTTGTGAAAATGGAACAGTGAAGGGCCCATTAGTCGTTATCAGCACGCCTGTTTCTGATATAATAAGGAGCCCACTACCTGTTATTGGTATGCTGAGGGGATCCATTACCTGTTATTGGTATGATGAGGAGCCCACTACCTGTTATTGATACGAAGAGCCGACAAATAGTTGATTACGACCACCCTACTCCCTGTTACTGGCACTACGAGGGCCCACCTATCTGTTCCTGCTACAGTGAGTCTCCTAGGAAGGAAGCTGAAGTCTGGACTCATTTTAAAAAAGACGTGGCTCGAGTCCACTACCGCCTCAAGTCCAACTAGAGTCCACTATCCTTCAACAGATCAACAGGAGAGTGATACACCGGTGGTGTTGAGCCAGTACCCGGGAAGCTGCCGACCGCCTGCACCTCCAACCGATGGGCGTCGCTCCTGCCGCGGGCGTTGCTGGCGGTCATGCGCAGCCTGGTGGCCACGCCTCCTCGAAGACACACCACCCACTCCGGGAAGTCACTGCCTCGTGGAAAAGAAACAGATGTTAATCTTAGCAGAGACTTATGGACATTTCACACATTAGCATCATGTCCTGACCAAACTCACATGTAATATGTGAGCATCTTTATATTTACATATTATGAATTAGATTGATATTTTGTGATCTGTCAAAATTATCATTGTTCTAAATGTGTTCATTTGGACCCCACACTTTTATCTTATATTTTTTTTTTTTAGTAAACCCTCTGTAATACGTCAGCAAAAGTCTTAAATTTGTTAATGTCGTTTGTTACATGTAATTCATATACAGAAAGTAATGTAACACAGATACATGTCTTACTGTAATCCCGAAGAGATAAATTTTGGGAAAAGGTTAACATGTACATTAAAGTTCATATAAAATGGCGTCAAAATGCACAAGTCCTGCTTGTAAAAGAAGCATTTTATTTTCACAATCACAAAGACGTCAAGAATGACCTCTGACCTTCTGTATGCTCCCAGCCCCACCCTCCCTTCCTCAAAAGGAAATAGCCCACTTGTATCCAAATTTGGACCATCTGGTTGAACACAGAGCCACCTACTGAGTGCGGATAGAGGGAGGGGAAGTGTGGGGAGTGGCATGGGTACTGATCCACATACTAATGCTGGCACGGGTGGCGACCCATCTGCTCATGATGGTCATGGGCAGCCACTCACCCGCTTATGTTGGTACAAGTAGCGACCCTTCTGCTTACGTTGGCACTGCTCACCTTGGCAACGATAAGTGATCCACCTGCTCATGTAGGTCACGAGAAGTGACCCACCTACTTATATTGACACGGGTAGTGTGACCCACCTGCTCATGTTGGCCACTAGAACATGCTCCTGCCAGGCTTCTAAGATGAACTCCTGCGGGAGGCCGCCGTCGAATCCTTCGTGGCAGGTGACGGCCAGGGACCAGGTAAGAGGGTCACTGTAGGCCTCGGTGAGGGCGGCGGGGTCGGCCGAGCAGTTGGTGAGCGGGTCCGGCGGCCCCGCGGGCACCAGGCTCACTAGGCACGGCCTTCGCTGCCGCCCTACGCTGTTGGTAGCCCGACACGACACCTGGCCGTAGTCCTCGGGCGTGAGGGGCGTCACCACCACGCTGGAGGACAGGCCCTCACTGCGTACGTCTTCCTCAGCTATCGGACGTTCTCGGCCGTCCTCTGACACCCTCGTCCAGGCCCAGGTCACGCCCTGGGCTGGCACGGCCTCCACACCACATACGACCACGGCCGGCTCGCCTCGGGCAGCTCCCTGGGTCCTCTCCCACACGTCCCCAGCACACACTGGCGAGTCTGAACGCCGAGGTAAGTCCGTCAGTTCGATGCTTAACCGATGCCTGGGCAAAAGCTGAACAGTATAATCTACAGAGAATATATATACATATCCCTTCACACGACCACCTCAGCTCAGGGCCGTTCCCCTACCTGGCTTAGGAGGGAAGACCTGTGTATATAGGACGGACGATGACCTGGAAGACAGGATGGTTCACCCCGACCAACAGTAGTTAGGGAACATTACCAAGTGTTGCGTCGAGCGTGGTCACCCTCTGAACACATGATACGTACGCAACACTCACCACTGTCGCATGAATCATAGAGAACTCAGACAGTGCTAGGAAGGCCATTATTTACGAGTACATACAGTATTTCTGCCTCAATATACACCTTATAGGGTGAGGTAATATAGGGTGACTGAACATACAGGGTGAGGCAAGACTTAGGGTGAAGACAAGGCTGAGGAGGGACCTAGATTAAGGTAGGAGAGAATGAGGGAAGTACGAGGGTGAAGCAAGACACGGGGAGACAAGATACAGGTTGGGTCAAGCTCTTCGGTGAGGCAAGACACAGGGTGGGGTCAGACACAGAGTGAGGCAAGAATCAGGGTGAAACACAACTCAGGGTGAGGCAAGAATCAGGGTGAAACACAACTCAGGGTGAGGCAAGACCTAGCGCGAAACACAGCTCAGGGTGAGGCAAGACACAGGGTCCCTCTAGATTTCAACCAATTACTGAAGCCAAAAGATAATAGATATCTTTGTGCTGAGTCACATGATGGCTGGTTGAAAGAAAATGGATTAGTGATTGAAAATTCTAATTTTTGGTAGTCTCTCAGAAACTATGAAGTAAGGCTCAGTATGGTCTAATGTGACTTGGTCTTGGGCATTATGAAGAAAGACACATTTCTATACAATTTCATAAACAATAGTTGAACTGTGGCCAAGTATAGCAAACAATGTGCTTACTGGTGACCTCTAACCTTAAAGAATCGGCAGAACTGGTCATATTACAAATATGATACATTTGCAAATGTGGGGCATTTCAGGAAAAAAATACTCGAACATTTTATAGAAAAACCCCCCAGCTGAATAGCCATATAATTACCCTCCCAAAAACAACACTGTCCTTTCACCCATAGAGAACATGGTAGATGTCTTAGACCACAAATCTATCCTTTACACAGCACGGAGGTCATGGAAATGGAAAGGTAGCTAATTGTATGCAGTGCCTCCTCACCTTAGATGACTGAGACTGTATGGAACATCGGCCTGAAATATATGTATTCTGGACTGTTTGACCTTTGGTGCCATGACATTTTTTTAAGACCTTAATGAAAAAAAAATCAAATGGAAAGAGGCTGAAGAAAGAAAGGGCCTCGGCTCCACCAGCATCATCCCTCGCCGATCCAAGTTAATCTTCATGGCATACATCGACCTCCTCCAACACGTGACGTGGAGAGCAGCGCCTTGTGGCAGGATGTCAGAAACTCGAGGAGTTCTATAGAGTTGAAGGAATTGGAGGAGAAATGTGCGAAACACAATACAAAGCTCCATGAGGTGTAGAAATTCTGAGACGGGTTGCGTCGATGTCTGAAGACCTGGGATCTACAAGGACAACAATGGGTGTTTCTGTGATGCAGTTGGCACAACCATCTATCTCCCTTGGAGCGGTGACGCGAGTACAGGTTAAGGTTGGAGATTGTCATGAAGAGGAGAGGTAGCCTCGGACATCTGGGTTTCAGGAAAAAAAAAGATCAGTTAAGGTAGTAAACAGATAAGTGTTCAAGAGAAAGTTGTAATCGAGATCACGAATACTGGAAGAGTGATGAGTGAAATAGCCAGGTGTCTGGGAGCAGTGGTGACGCACGTGTGGGGTGGGTCCCGGCCGTTTGATGATGGTCAAAGCGGACCCCGGAACCTCCTCTATCATCGTCGCCATTCCAGTTCACTTCTGGAGAGAATCTACTCTGTTGATTTCCAAGTGTCGTGTGTAAGTAGGTACATATGCTGGACTCCAAAATAAAGGACAGTGATTCAAGTCTCAAGTATTAAAAAAAATGTAAGATGGAGAAAGAATGTGTGTTTGTAGACTGAATATCAAAAACCCACGTGTAGGTGAAGTAGAAGAAAATGATAACCTAGTCTAGGGACGAACCCACGACAGCCACTGCAGTGCTGACTCAATGCGCCGTCGTCACTAACCCTCCCGAAACTCAGATGGTAGTGCCTTCCTCATCAGCGACTGCCTACCACCTACCACACTACTTCATGTGTGGGTGAAGGCCTGTGTCTCAAGACCTTACGTGTCAGCAACTCTGGGTCAATGGTTCACGTGTGTGTGTGTGTGTGTGTGTGAAGTCCCATGGCTCACTGCTCGCCTCTCCCACATGAGAATGTTCCGTGTGGCCGATGGGACGAGGACACTCACGGCGGACGGTGAGGTGAATGGCGTTGCTGGTGTTCCAGCCTTCCATGTTGGCCGCGGCGCAGGTGTAGAAGCCGGAGTGCCGCCTCCGGAGTCGTCGCACCACCAGGCTCAGCCCGCTCACCACGATGCCTCCGGTCACGTTGTGCACCACAGGCACTCCCTGAGGGGGGGCGAGGCGAAGAGGCAGTAGGTTAGTGGTGGGGAGCTGTAAGGGGACGCCAGGGATACTTAAGAAAATGGTAGGAGGGGGTATGCGTTTGAACCCGGCTTATAAAAGAGGGAATTATGTCTAGGGTCGTGTATGACAGGAGATGGTGAGGATAGATAACAGACGACCTGATGGTTCAGGACGGGGTTATCTGCTGCAGGAGAATAAAGGTATCCATCCGAGACAGAGACAGGGAACTAAACCATGAGGTGTTTGCAAGGTTTCAGAGGTGAGGGGCTTGGATGAAGGGTATGTTGGGTCCGGAGGAACGCTGAGCTTCAGTAGCTGGTAGTTGCCTTAGTTTAATAAACATATCATTTAACAGGCCACATACTAAGGCGTGGGCAAGAAAGATATCGTTCACAAGGCAAACGCCAAACGAGTGAATAGTGTTGTATAAATACAGATGTTAGGCAAGTGACGCTGAGAGTTAGATAAATCTCTTTAGGAAACCTCTGATGTGATATCAAAATAGTAAATTGCATGAACACAGACTCACTGTAGGGATATACAGAGCTAAACAGCCACACTTAACATACAAAGCCACACTAGATGTACTGAATCAAATTAGAAATACAGTCATTATAGACATACAGAGCCACACTAAACATAGAAAACAACACAATACATACAGAGCAACACTATATATACAGAGCAACACTATATATACAGAGCAACACAACACATAGGGCTACACTAAATATACGACAGCCAAGGAGCCAAACACACCAGTGAAACACAATAAGATATTCTAAGCAGCCAGGCGGAGCCACTGTCCAAGCCAGACACAGAACCCCTTCAATAAGCTGGACGTGAAGCCACACTAGAGGGTCGGCCATACACAGAGCCACAGCAGAGTCAGATGACAAACCATGCAAAGAAGTAATTAATCAAGCCATACACACAGAACCACATTAGGGAGCCACAGAGAGAACCGCACTAACAAAAACTGGACACAGAAGCAATAGTGAGCCAAACGCAGAGGCGCATTACTGAGCCACTGAATATCTTATAAGAGAGCCACACTGAATAAGATGGTGAGCGATACAAGGGAACCAGATATAAAATCATACTTTAATTCCACACTGAAGGAACGCAAGATGACATGACCCAACGAAATGAGCCATAGTAAAGAGCCACATTATCCCGTTACAGAAGCCTACGTGAACAGCCAGACTGACCAACTACACAGATCTGGACGTTCAGAAGGGGGACACCACACACACACACCAGCCTGGCATACTGAGGGAGGCGAAACTAAACACGACAGATTGACTAACCCAGTGAGAGGCGACGGTATGATCCTCGGGGATGATGGATCTGGTCCTTCACCTTATCCGTGACTGTCAGGTCAAGGATGTATATACTGTCCTACTCAAGGGATCAACAGTCATACTCAAAATCCAGACCAAGGTGAGAGACACGGTGAAAGAACCACACTAACCACACTAGACATGCTAGATATGCCTACAGGAGAACCAAACGCAGGACTACATTAAATTAAGCCAACGATGGCCAACCAGACACCTGAGGAACGAAAGCTGGAAGGGAAACAAGCGATGAACCAGATAAGCAGAGCGCGCGACAGCTCATAGAGAGATTCAGACACAGAACTGCCCTAAAAAATAAAGGAGTCAGATACAGAGACACAGAACTAGACACAGAGAACTGATAGAGCGGTGGACACAGAGGCAGACAGAGAGCGAGACAGGTGAACCAGGAGACGCACACTGTGATACCAGTCGACGCGATGGACCGTAGGGTTGGCGCGGATGGTGCACTCGAAGAAGACGTCGTCTCCTTCCTTGATGAGGTCAGCGGTCAGGTGGCGACCCAGCGACAGTCTCACCACGGGCGTGTCTGTAACGATACGGTGGTGGGTGCGGGTGTAGTGGTGGGTGCGGGTGGGTGGTGGTGTAGTGGGTGAGGGGAGGTATGCCGTGGTGAAAAAGGTGATAGGTAGGGAGCTATAACAGTGGAGGTAACAGGCACGGCAGGAGTGGCTGTAATCTGGGTGATATCTGAGGGAAGCAATGGTAGGTCGGGGTGCAGCCGTGGTGTGGTACAGGGTGGGGCAGTATGTGTGAACACGGGTGGTGTGGGCAGGAGCTACAGCTATAATGCGATATAACAGGAGTCACAGGAATGCTTCCTAAGTCCTACTTCTCGACTGCTTAACGTTCTTTAAGTCACTTTATTCATTAGATCATGTATGACGTAATATTTGAAATACGTATCGTTTACATAAGCACAACAGTACCGAAAACACTGCTGCTACAGCCATGGCTGCATTGTCAAAAGTATCACCTACAGAAGACCTTGAGTTTGATGGAGTCCGTGAGGGGCGCGTGAGGGAGGAGGGGGTTGGCGGCGGTGCAGGCCAAGGTGGCACCGTCGTGCTCCCTCTCCACCACCACCGTCAGCGTCGCCGTCGTCACGTTCCCTCCGCCATCGAACTGAAACAACGGATCAGTTTAGTACGACAGATTAAGATCAGGGGCACCAACATACCTATCCATCACCGACGCCGATTTCCATATTTTCACGCAACTGTCGCGCTTAATGTTGTGATGGTGGTCAGCGTCGCGCCAGTTCATCATCTACCAGCCCGAGTTTGATCCCTGGCGTTGACATCCGGCAAGCACCTTAGATAAAGGTTCCTTCCTCCACTGGAGAGGTAAGTATATGGACGCACACTTAGGCTTGACAGGAATCATGGTACAGCAGGAACAGGCTTTACTGCCTTACAACTTTAGGGCACCTTAGGTCGAGGGATCCCGTGGCTAACCCTGACAGCCCTTATGATGTATGGACGGGGGTGACACTGTCTCCCAGCACTAAAAGAGCCGAATCATCAAGTCCTGGATTTTGCTAAAAGAGATAAAGATGTGTGGCGCCTATAGACATACTACCCTCTTATCACTGTCTCTTCTAGTGAGCAAATGCAAAGGGAAAAAAAGACATTGCGCTTTAGCCTCCTTAGCCTGTTGAACACCAACAGGTCCCGACACCCCTCACGTATGATGCTGTGATCTCTTTCCTGACTCTTAAAGATCGAGTCAAAGGCCACGTCACCATACCAAAAATCTGTACCGTCTTGCTCTTGGGTCGCACCGCCGTGATCTTAAGGTTAGATATGGACAGGAACACTTGCCGTATATACCTGGTGTGGCTGATTATAAGGTGGGCACTTTGGTCCAGACGTTACTCACAGCGTAGGAGACGTGGGTGAGGCGGGAGTGTCCCCTCCACCAGGTGAGCTCGGCGGGCGGGTGGGAGCCTACAGTCCGGCACACCAACTGCAGAGTGGCGCCCGCTGACATCGGCCCACCAGACCCCAGGATCCTCACCTCCAGCGGCGGCACTGCGGGCACCACAAGGCTCCGTCAGTACTCTAAGAGAATGTTTATATATATAAAGTTAATATGTACAATTCATATATGTAGGATCATAGGCGGGAAATTGGTAATATGTGCCATGAGCGGACGGCGTGTGTGCGAAGTGTAGGGTGTGGTGACACGAGAGATGTCAAAGTAAGCAAGAGGGCAGGTGCTTCTGTGTCGTCCATAAAGAGTAGGAGTAAGATTCTGCAAGAAAGGGCAGCGCCCTTTCAAACTCTACCTAACAGGATCCCGCCTCCGATCCAAACTACATTCTCACTCCTCAACTCCTCGTGCCTTCCCTCCCAATTTCATATGCTGGCGGTGCTACCGATGACGAGAGCTGAAATATACACGAGGTATCCCATGTGATATGTGGATATTATAACATTTTCAGCAGCGAACATGACATCTACAGCCTCCCAATGCATAACACCCACAGCCCCCCTGGCATAACACCCACAGCCTCCCATGCATGACATACATACACAACTCCTCCCGTCTCACAACTTCCCACCTTCCTCACCCAACAACAGCCCTCAAGTTTCAGAGTTTACTGCACATTCACACAATCCCACACGCTCTAGAATATCCAGCACGTCCCAGACCCTCCTTCACATCCCAGAACCTCTCATACGTCCCAGAACCTCCTGCACATCCCAGAGCCTTCTGCACGTTCAAGAACACACACATAGACCATCAACGAACAGCATGTGGCAGAACCTGCCTCACGACCCACAGCCACCACCAGCATGCCATGAAACCCTCTGCAGGAGAAACTCCTGTGTGTACCATAACCTTCTGTCTGACCTAAACCCACCCGCATATGCCAGAACCCCTACACCTGCCTGCACCTTCGGCAAGTCCCAGACTCTCCCACAATGCTCCACAACTTCCCTCCTCCAACCCCCTCCCACAATCTTCCTTAGGTCCCACAGCCTCGCACACCAGACAGGATGGCCCACATATACCGACAACCTCCCCACAACACCCACCTAACACTCTCCCTACACTGCATCTTCCCCACACTACCCAACTACCAGCCATCACACACTACCCACCTACAAGCCATCCACACCGTCTATCTAACACTCAAATCCTCCCCAACTGTATCCACCCCACGCCATCCACCTTAACAACCTCCCCAAACTGTACCCTCCCCACGCCACCCAGCTTACAACCTCCACACACTGTCTCTACCACGCAACCTACCTCACAACACCCCAGACCCTCCCATACTTCACAACTTCCCCATTTCCACAACTTCTAGAGAGACTTACAAGTGACGTTGAGAGTGACTGAGGCGGAGCGCGGCTGGAGCAGGGCTGTGTGATGGGCGTGGTGAGGCGTGGGCGTCTGGGCGTGACAGGTGAGGATGGCTCCCTGCATCTCCCTGCTGGCCACAACCACCAGCGTCGCCTCCACCCTCCTGCCTCCTGCACAGAACATGACACACTCAGGTATGTAGGGTACCAGCTCCTGAACAGTATGACACACTCAGGTATATAGACTACTGGCTCCTGGACAATATAAGGCCTAGTCAGGTCTAAACTAATGGTTCTTGGACAGTTCATGACACAGTCAGCTATACAGACTACTGGCTACTTGAACAGTTCATGGCACAGTCAGCTATATAGACTACTAGCAACTGGACTGTACGTGACACAATCAGGTATTCAGATAAGCTACTGGCTTCTGGACTATTCATGGCAAGCACAGGTGCAAGTTCAGAGGCATACTCTTTCAGCACACGGGGATGGATGCCACCAATTGGACCACAAGCCTGGCTTGTGTCCTGAGAAAGGAGCGCTTTTTAGCATAGTCCGAAAACAGATTGCGGGGAGGGGCATAGGAGGAGCCTTAGGGGATGAGGGAATGTTAGAATCATCCAAGGTGGAGTTAGAGAAACGGGAAACTGGAGAGGTAGAGTTACCTGTGGAGGAGTGCGCATGGTGGAGTTACCTGTGGTGGGGTGAGTGGAGGAGGTGGTGACCTGGTTGGGGAGGCGGGAGCCCCGCCACCACCAAGTTACCATGGGAGGCGGGCGCCCCCCGACGCTGCGACAGATGACCCGGACCCGCGCGTTCTCCGTCAAAGGCCCGAGCTGACCCACGACGCTCACGCCGCCCCACACCACCACGGGAGGACCCGGCGGCACTGGCGGAACGAACAAATGACCAACTCACTCGGCCGTCCCACTTCAATGATGTGTGTACGAGTCGACCTCTCCATCCTTTGTACTCGCCTCCTGTTCAACTTTCAGTCTATGTAAAGGTATATCATTACATTCATATAGGTGTCAATGTACACACACACACACACACACACACACACACACACACACACACACACACACACACACATATGAGGCCCCACGAGGGTAAAACCCCCTCTCCGTTCAACACAAACATATGGATGATTTCCCGAATGATTGTTGTAAATCATGAGATAATCAAGAAGTGTCCAAGATTGCTGAGACCTACAATAAGACGATCGAGAAGCGTCCAGGATTACCATGACCTACAATTAGACAAGTCCCACAGTACCGATCACATGCACAGATGATGAAGGCCAACATGACCAAATGCTAAATAATGAAGATGGGATTGTGGAAGGGGACTGTTATGGCTGTCATCCTGCATGAGACAAATTACAGACACGCGTGGGAGAGGGACTTAAAATCACGGGCGCAGTAACCCTAGTCAGTCGCTCGAACACCCACACTGAAGTTTTCCACGCAAACCGTACGTTGGTGGACACCAGGATCGCAATCGACCACATGGACACGGAGAATACCCAGACAGTCACAACACACACTGTGGCACGCATCCGTGGTGTGGTGGTCACCACACCTGAGGTGACGCACACCGTACTGACATAGCGCTACGGACGGTGTCCACCTGAAATATAAGAGACAAGTTACAAGGAAGACGTTCATCATCGTGAATTGTCCTAGACGGAGAGAGAGAGAGAGAGAGAGAGAGAGAGAGAGAGAGAGAGAGAGAGAGAGAGAGAGAGAGAGAGAGAGAGAGAGAGAGAATATATATATATATATATATATATATATATATATATATATATATATATATATATATATATATATATATATATATATATATTATCCCTGGGGATAGGGGAGAAAGAATACTTCCCACGTATTTCCTGCGTGTCGTAGAAGGCGACTAAAAGGGGAGGGAGCGGGGGGCTGGAAATCCTCCCCTCCCATTTTAATCTTTCCAGAAGGAACAGAGAAGGGGGCCAAGTGAGGATGTTCCCTCTGAGCCTCAGGCCTCTTTTCTTAGCGCTACCTCGCTGACGCGGGAAATGGCGAATATGTATGAAAAAAAAAAAAAAAAAATATATATATATATATATATATATATATATATATATATATATATATATATATATATATATATATATATATATATATACATGAAGACGTCTGTTAAGTTTAAAGAACGATTTGGTATAATGTCAATAATTGTAGTTTTTCTTTCGTTAACAGAAAAAAAAAAAAAAAAATCGATCACAGAAAGAAGCCAAATAAGAAAGAACTTAATAAAAAACACGTGAAAAGATATTTCTGTACCGACGGAGTGGTGAGTGTAGGGGAGAAGATAAGCGAATGAACTATGAGTACATAGAAAGCAATATACCTTCATAAAGTTAAGATTTGCGCTCCCGCGAGAGTAGAACTTCCTCCCTGTATTGCATGGACAGAAAATTACTCGGTGACGCAAGTGGGTGATAACACTCACTAGAGCAGTCAGCCACTTTCATAACGACGCTGACTTCATAGATGCATCTGGCTCAGGGTAGACGGTCCGCCAGGCTCTCACCTGGATATCCGTATACCAGAGGCTGCTACCTAAGAGGTGTGGTGATGGAGGAGAGGACAGTAGAGAGATGAGCAGGGTAGGGCAAACCTGGGGTTGAGAGGGTGGGGAACAACACATATGGACGGACGGAGGACGTGTGGAAGAGGCCAGGGCACAAGCGACACAAACTGTGTTGTGTTGTGGCGTTGCTGTAGCCAGTGACCGTGTTGCTTTCCCCGGGGATGCAAGAACACGTTGGGTTGTGAGGTCTGGCGAGCCTGTGATGTGTTGTCATGTATTACTCTCGTGTGTCAGACACGTCAGTGACAATGTCCCACACGGTGGAGCAAATACGTAGCTACGATGATCATCTTCCATACGAAAATCTGACTTACCACTCACTCGCTGTCTCTGTTACCACCTCAGTCTGTGGTGACTGTCTCTATCCAGACAAATTCTGTGGTGGCATAGACACTGGACACGTCATATACTGCTGGACTCTGTGGCGCTGGCTGCGTTTGCCAGAATCCTCACAAGCGAAGACCTGAGGATTTCAATACCTTTTATTTTTTTTTCTCTCTCGCTCTTTAAGTTGGGTTTCTTAAGCTGAGATTAACGTGGTCGCCTCTCATTCTCTCTCTCTCTCTCTCTCTCTCTCTCTCTCTCTCTCTCTCTCTCTCTGTCTCTCTCTCTCTCTCTCTCTCTCTCTCTCTCTCTCTCTCTCTCTCTCTCTCTCTCTCTCTCTCTCTCTCTCTCTGTGCCAAAGACAAAGGTTGGGATAAACACCCAGTGTATGTGTGTATCCCCTGTATGTGTACTTCCTGAGTGTGAGTATACTCCGTATGTGTGTACCTCCTGAGCGTGCGTATACCCTGTATGTGTACAGATCAATACATTCACCTCCACAACATCATTCCTGAGATCATAGCTCTCCTTTGACGTTGTAGCTGAGGCGGTGTTACATCGGTCAACATCTCTCGCTCGGAAACAGTAAACTAACAGAGAACGTCACTCCCTCCACCTCCCTGAAACCACGGGCCTCTACTGCTGCAGGAACCCAAGGTGTGGGAGGGACACATCAATGCAGTGATTCATTTCCATGCAGGACGATGGTTATTTCTCGATAGACAAGGTTCTGGCACGGTACTTTCTGTACGAGTGAGGCTATGGTGGCCAGTTGAGTTTACAGAGATCTGTCTATGGATACGGAATAAAAAATGTAGCCAGGGTGTTGCTCCACCGAGGCTTCAGTTGATGGAGCAGCCACAAGCTGTCGCAGATTCACGGTAAAAAGTTTCACCTTTTCCACAAGTGGTGAGCCACGAGTCGCACTGGGCTCATGTTCGAGTCCCGGACCAGGTCGCTGCCTCACAGTCGTCATCTTCTACTTTAGGTTTGGTCGATAAGCGGATGTCTGGCGTAAGCATGGGTGTGTGAGTACTATTTGCGTGTTACGCAGAGAGAAAGTATTTCACGTTCCTGTTTCCTCGTCTCTTAATCTCGTATACTTGCGTATTCACACACATCCTCAAGCCTCAGCCAGGTTACTCACTTATCGACCAGCTCCGGGGGAGGAGGATAAACGGCTGCATTGACTGTGGGCCGACTGCCGTACCTAGGATTCGAACCCGGGCGTGAATCATGGTCAGCGACGTTAACCATGACACCACAAAAGCCCGTATACACAGAGGGAGTTCTACACCTGTTGGACCCCCACGTCTTGAACATTCTCCACTGGTGTCTGTATTTACTGTTTCAGAGTTCAGTCCACTCCGTTCGGCTTCTATTCATCAACATCATTTTTTCTTTTTACAAATTTCCTGGTCAATATCATGTTACGGCATCTGGCTGTCCTGCCCCTAGATCTTAGGGAGAACTGTTCACTGTCCACGTCATCAGTCCGGTTTAAAAGCTAAATGAAAGTTGACTTCATGTCACCCATCCCTCACGCCTCCTGTCTTCCACTGTAGGCACATCTAAGGCACCTACCTTTTCCCTGCAACTTTCCTATCTTTGTTCTGATAACACACCTTTGTTGCCCTCCCCTGGACTTTCTCCGTCAGTTCTCTGAGGTTTCTTAAAGTGCGGTGACCAAACTTGAGAAGCACATTCTAGTTGCAGTCTTATGCACGACGTGGAGAGTTTGCCCAACATTTCCTCATCCACACACACACACACACACACACACACACAGTGTGTGTGTGTGTGTGTGTGTGTGTGTGTGTGTGTGTTTGTGTACCCACAAAGGAGTAAAGACATGGTACATAATTACCACGTTAAGAGACGGGACAACACGGGTGTACACCTCTCTCCCCGTAACGTACGAACTCACAAATATGAGTTGCACACACACACACACACACACACACACACACGGTCATCATCCATACACAGTCCAGGACAAAAACTCCCGCCCAACACAACTCCAAAATCCAACTCCTTCTAGACAGCTGACCACAACCTACCAGTCACAAGTCCCCCCTCCCCAACCCTGCTGCAGATACGAGGGTTGCGAGGCTCGGTGTGTGTGTGTGTGTGTGTGTGTGTGTGTGTGTGTGTGGTGTGCGGCGGACCGACACTGTGTAATGAGCTTACCCCATACCAGGGCTTCTCTTGTTGCTGCTTCTGCTGCCTCTGGTCAACTGTGTGTGTGTGTGTGTGTGTGTGTGTGTGTGTGTGTGTGTGTGTGGCTAAGGGAGGGGATTGGCACCAACCACTTGACAGCAGTTCATACGTTTAAGAACGATGTTGGTTTTTAGAGAGAGAGAGAGAGAGAGAGAGAGAGAGAGAGAGAGAGAGAGAGAGAGAGAGAGAGAGAGAGAGAGAGAGAGAGAGAGAGAGAGAGTATGTACCTGCCTACGACGAGATGTAGCTAACATGGAAGGATGGACTCACAGACGACGGTGAGGTTGACCGCGTTCGTGGTGGAGGGGGAGAGGCGGTAGTCGATCCTGCAGGTGTACAGACCCTGGTCGCTAGCGAGGGTGGACTCCAGCACGAGTGTGGGCGGGCTGGACAGGGTGGTGAAGAGGGCCCGCTCGCCCAGCACCTTCTGGTCGACCCAGTGGTCGCCCGCGTCGAAGTCCCCTACCCGGGCGTCGTAGCTGTGGGCGGGAAGAAGGGCGTTCAGGTCAGAGATATGATGCATGAAGGAGTGATCTACGAAAGGTGACCATAGAAAAAAAAATCCCACGAGATATACAATTTTAACTGAATTACTCAACTATATCCAGAAAAATGTTACGAAATCATTGAATTCTGGAAGAAAAAGAGCCATCAATATTGCCTTAGGAAAATAGTGAAGGGATTTACGAGTGAGTCTTTACAGTGTCATAGACTATGGGAAGTGAAATAAACGTGGTACGAACTTCCCATGATGTCCCCACGATGTGCACCTGTGCCCCTCAGGCAGCCAGCTAGCCTGGCCGCCTCTCCCGTGAGCTTAATGATGCCAAGCTCCTCAAGAGAAATGAGTTGGCACTTCCTGAAAGCATGTCCCAGAAGGAGGACCTGGTGAATCTTATACCACGTTCCACTGAAGATATGTATACAATGAATCAAGAGACTAATGTATGGAAGTGTTATTCAAACACGAAGTGAGCGTTTACATCAATGGATTTACAACAAAGATTTGTGGACTTACGGTGAAAATATTTCTTCATGTATACAGAAATGTAAAACATTTACTCAAGAAAGGTTTTGGGGAAAAACAAAATAAGTCCAATCACAGCATTTTTAAGAGTTCAGGATATATGATACAGTACCAACTTTATGTTATGATTCTCACAATCTGTTCCCGTGTGACAGTTAGCTAGCGTTCCTGACCTTAACGTAATCATGGGGCCGCCCAGGGTCGAGCGAAAAGGTTCGAATCCTGGTTGCGGCAGTAGGTCCACAGCGAACCTAGCTGTTCATCCATCTCTTGGATCTGGTCGAGAAAATGGGTACCTGGCTCAGGCTAGGGCATGTACATACATATAGTGTTAAATGGGATGGCCTTCATTAGGGCCTCAGTAGCCTATACCGTCAGAGATAACATGTAAAAAAAAAAAAAAGTGGAGCAGAGTATTGTGTACATATGTGTTTGGACGTCGGAGTGGAGGGAAATCCGCGTGGCGATTGAAATCTTATACATAAGGGTGTGATGGCTTCCCTCAGATTCACTGAGGCTCACGTGCCACCAGCCCGCGAGTCTGTCGCGAACACCAGAACTCCCAGCGAGGGATCATCTCTTCTCAACAACTCATCGTCGTCATCATAACTCTCGCTCCGCTATCTTCTGAGGCGTAGCCGCCCAAGGCTCTCATCAGCACTGAGCTACAGACGACAACAAAGACCCGGTAACTGCTCAAGAGACTAACAAACAGACAGTGGGAGGGTGAGGGAACAGTGCTTAGGGCTGGTCAGTGGGAAGTGGGGAAACAGTACTTGGGAAAATAATGGAGAGCTACTGCATATGTTTAGAGGAAAAGGAATATATGAGTCACATGTATACACGAGATAGACTGGAAAGAAGGGAAAATAGTCCAACTCACACGTGGATGCCATACATTCTGGAGAAGTCAGTGGAGGAAACGGGGACAAGAAATGTGTCTGGACGGGTGTTCACAAAGAGAAGTTGAGGGAGTGACGGGAATAAATGGCAGGTTAATGTGAAGTGTGGGTGGCGAGGCTGATGTCCATGGGGGCCAGGCTATCTCTTTCTCTGCCCCTCTGGGCCGCTGGGGCGTCAAGGAGGAATCAGGGACTCGAAGAGGTCCTTGACGATCGAGTGGAGGGCTCCGTGTGGGAGAGGGGAGGTGGGAGAGAGAGAGAGAGAGAGAGAGAGAGAGAGAGAGAGAGAGAGAGAGAGAGAGAGAGAGAGAGAGAGAGAGAGAATGGCAGCAACTGGAGATGGTGGACGTGGACACCCTGGTGGTGGTGGTGGGGACGGGCCCCCGGCCTCCTGAGGGTGCTGGTGGAGTAAGACAAGTGGGAAGGCGAAGAACGGGAGAGAATCTGGGAGATCTGTGTGAGAATGATCTTGAAGTATATAGTGAGGTGAAGGTTGAGGTATATAGCAAGTAGGTCCGACCTCTGTATATCACATGTACACCTGTGTGTGTATCACATGTACACCTGTGTGTGTATCACATGTACACGCGTGCAAACATTCATCCACATATGCATACATGTACAAACACATTCATAAACAAATCTACGCACGTACACAAATTTAGTGCATACATCCACACATGTACGCACATGCGCACACATCCACGCATGTAGACAAGTGAACACACGTAAATAAATAAATGAATAAATGAATAATAATGAACGGTTTATTGAATTCAGGCAGGCATTCGGCTAACATTATACAGATGAGAAATCACATAATTAAGGGTCATAATATCAACTAGTAAAGACCTCCGTGGTGTAGCGGTTAGCGTTGCCAACGGAATGGGTTCGAATCCTGGTCGCAGCAGCCGGTCCACAGATCACCCAGGTGTTCATCCTCCCCGAGACGTTGATCGATAAAATGGGTACGTGGCATAAGCTAGGACGTGTGTGTGTGTGTGTGTGTGTGTGTGTGTGTGTGTGTGTGTGTGTGTGTGTGTGTGTGTGTGTGTGTGTGCATGTGTGTGTGTGCGTGCGTGTGTGTGTGTGTGTGTGTGTGTGTGTGTAAGCATACATACATAAGAGTGAAGGTATATATATATATATATATATATATATATATATATATATATATATATATATATATATATATATATATATATGGCTCAGAGACGGAGCAACAAGAGCGCAATACTCTCTCCCCGTAACACACAAGTAGTAATGCCAGACAGCAATCACAACTCGACCATCTAGTAAGAGAGGAAGATGAGACGCGCGGAGAGGGGGTGATGATGCCAGGCTATGGCTATGGTCTCACAAGGAGGGGGCAACCTGTTGGAAGCTACATACAGGTGAGAGAGGGGGTTTACTGTGGTTGAGGTAGACCTCAAGTCGCCGCCAGAACACAAAGATAAAGAGATCTCGAAAGGGATTTGAGGAGGTTACCCTGTACACTTATTGTCAAGATGGAACCTCGCGTACACGTCGGAAGATATTCATAAAAAAAAAAGGCACTCACAGCAGTCAGTCATCAGACCTTAATTCTAGTGATGTATCGCTCTCTTTGACCCGAGTCTGCTAAGAAGACATTGACTTATTGGAGAAAGCCTGGCGGCGAACGACAAGTAACTGCACCTGAAGGTAAGGCAACGGAGGTACAGGGAGAGGACGGCAGCCAGGGAGCTCCTCACCGTAGGAAAGAGGCGGAGGAGACGAGACATTACATGATCACGACTTTTTCCAAGTGTCTCAGTCGACTTTACGACGTCGATACTTGTGGTGCTGCTTGATGTGAATAATGACTACCACATGTGAGGGATTGGTGGAGGGAGGGAACAAGGGAGGAGAATGATGAGAGCAAGCAACGGCAAACAGTTCAGCATATCATATTACGACAGATATAAGACAAATCGAAAAAATGTGGCCCATGAGAGTGATAATTTATCATCGCGTACATAAACAAGTAATCAAAATGGGTAATAACACACTCAAACATGCTCTCTCTAACACACACACACACACACACACACTCAATGAAATAGTTTAGTAAACAAGATAACTTGTGATATGTGGTGGGCACTGTAGTGGCTTCCTGCGGGAGGCCCTGAGCGGTGGTGGGGGTGTTGTGGTGATGGTGGTGGGGTTGTGAGTGAGCTCGGCCGTGCTGGGGTCCTGTGCAGGCAACCCCCGCCTCTCTAAACACCCGGGGAATATAACACTCTTAACGACTCATTGTTATGGAGTATTATAACGTATAACCTGGGACACATAAGATGTGAAACTTAACTACGTATACTCGCGCGACAATGTTCAAAATGAATTGCATGTATAAGACATTCGCTTAGTAATCATCTCTTCTGATGAACTTTCGACAGTGAACACTGGACTCGACGGTACACGGGTATGATCACTACAGACAACCTTAACATCGTAAGGGGAAAATGTATTACAATGATTGCCTTCTATTTTTCAATTAAGGCCCAGCCTTGATGTGGATCCTTGTCCATAGATGATCTCCAACATACAAAATCAAATAAATTAGAATAAAAATGAAATAAAATGAAATAGAGTAAAATGAAAATTTATGATGATTCTTACAGAACATGAGGGAACTTCACGTGACTTGGGGTGGGAGGAGGGTGAAGGTGTGGAGTATTATTACTCGTAGAAAAGGAGGGGAGGAAGGGGTGCTCCCTGCAGAAAGGGAGGACTGGAGGAAGGGAGGGATGTTACCTCTAGACGGGGAGGGAGGGAAGGAGGGGTGTTACCTGTAGACGGGGAGGGAGGGAGGGGTGATACCTGTAGACGGGGAAAGAAAGGGTGTTACCTGTAGACAGGGAAAGAAGGGTGTTACCTGTAGACAGGGAGGGAAGGGTGTTACCTGTAGACGGGGAGGGAGGGAGGGGTGATACCTGTAGACAGGGAAAGAAGGGTGTTACCTGTAGACAGGGAGGGAAGGGTGTTACCTGTAGACGGGAAGGGAGGGAGGGGTGTTACCTGTAGACGGGGAAGGAAAGGGTGTTACCTGTAGACAGGGAGGGAAGGGTGTTACCTGTAGACAGGGAGGGAAGGGTGTTACCTGTAGACGGGAAGGGAGAGAAGGGTGTTACCTGTAGACGGGGAAGGAAGGGTGTTACCTGTAGACGGGGAGGGAGAGAAGGGTGTTACCTGTAGACGGGGAGGGTGTTGCTGGAGCGGTACCAGAGCACCAGGAGCGCCTCGTCCTCCGGCAGCCTGGGCCTCGGGGGGCAGGGCAGTTCCGCTCGTCCGCCGCTCAACGCCCACACGGACGACACCTCTGCGGCGGAGAGAACCTGAAGTGTTACTGTGAGGACACGCTCTCTCTCTCTCTCTCTCTCTCTCTCTCTCTCTCTCTCTCTCTCTCTCTCTCTCTCTCTCTCTCTCTCTCTCTCTCGACCTCCTCCTTCTGTCAAGCAAGATTCTGACATTCCTCACCTTCTCACGAGTTAACGCTCCTACCTTCCTCCTCTAGGTTTCCCACTACTCCACACACACACACACACACACACACACACACACACGTCTTGCGCAGTGTTACCACTAGTGTTGTCTCTCCCTGACCCTCCTGGTGACCACCTCCCTCTCCCAGCACTGACGTCCGGCTGGTGACGTGTCTCTGTTTTCACTGACCTGCTCGACAGTATCACCGTGGGTCAGAGGACACCGCAAAGTTGGTTATCATCAACGCCCGTTGCTCTCCCTCCCACTTGCGTGTGTGTGTGTGTGTGTGTGTGGGTGGAAGTATGATAACATCTTACGTACCTGATGACACCCGTTTCTGCGCACGGTGCTGCACCCAACTGCCCTAACGATAGTTAATGAATGATAGACACATAGGTAGTTAATGATAAGATAGTAAATAAATGATGAATTATAGACGTATATTATGGTCCCACAGTCTTAGACTGTTACTGGTAGAGTACTTATCCTCCACCACCATTTACAATAAATGTAAATTAATTCCCTGCATTCAGAGGGGATAGAGCCACACTGTGTGTGTGTGTGTGTGTGTGTGTGTGTGTGTATACATACGATCTAACAGGACCCATGGGCGGAGGGAGTGCTGGCCGGGTGGGTGGGTGGGTGGGTGGGTGGTTGGTTGGCTAGCTGGTTAGCTGGCCTCTTGCCTGGTTGAGCTTCAGGCCTACTAACTGCCAAGGTCCAATTCATTAAGGCCGTCAACGTCACCATAAAATGTAACATCTTCTTCATATAGTTCTCTGACCACACACACACACACACACACACACACACACAACACACACACACACGGTCTAGGGTCTAGGGTCAGTGAGAACTAAGGCGACCTCCTCCATCTGTCTCCTGTGCGCCTAGCCATCACCAACCCGGTTACGGATGACTTGTGCACCAAAAGCCTAACTTACCCACGAAATTACTGCATTTACTGTATGATAATTACTGTAATGCAAATCACTCTGACACAGTTCACAACCCTTTGATGCAAATAGGAAAATAAAACATATATATTCTTGGACAGTCATTAAGTGACAAATTGGCAGTTAAATCAGAATGACAGCAGTAGATTGACAGTGACGAAGTCATTAATTTCTGGACGTGACGACGATACAAATTCAGTAACAAACTGTTTGAACTGCCAAAGTGACTTTCACCAGTTGTCAGCTGACACTGTCGCATCTTGTTACAGTAAAGAAGATGAAAGAAATGTTCTCATACAAAGCAACAGCACTAAGAGGACCCCGAACCAATCTGTACACTAGTACTGTACATCTACGGTCCACTGTAGTACAGTATACCAGTACCGTACATGTACGGTCCACTGTACAGCACATTCGTACTGTACATCTACAGTCCACTGAACAGCACACAAGTATGGTACATCTACGTTCCACTGTACATTACACTAATACCATACGTACAGCACACTAGTACTGTGCATCTACTGTCCACTGTACTAGTACTGTACGTCTACGGCCCACTGTACACCCTCCCTCAGTGTAATCACCATCGTGTGGCAACGTGTGGAGGAAAATCACAGTGTTACAGTGTAGCTGGTGATGGCGTGCTACAGTGTAGCTGCTGATGGTTTGCTTTCATTATATGGTCAGCTCAGTGTACGAAGACCCACACCCTACTCTGTCATGCTGTATGCACACTGAAGGAGACAAGACACACTGTCAAAAACAAGTTATCTTACAGATACATATTATTATCATCATAATCATAATGATAATAATAATAGTAATATTTATTTTTATTTATTTTTTTTTATTATACTTTGTCGCTGTCTCCCGCGTTTGCGAGGTAGCGCAAGGAAACAGACGAAAGAAATGGCCCAACCCCCCCCCCCCATACACATGTATATACATACGTCCACACACGCAAATATACATACCTACACAGCTTTCCATGGTTTACCCCAGACGCTTCACATGCCTTGATTCAATCCACTGACAGCACGTCAACCCCGGTATACCACATCGCTCCAATTCACTCTATTCCTTGCCCTCCTTTCACCCTCCTGCATGTTCAGGCCCCGATCACACAAAATCTTTTTCACTCCATCTTTCCACCTCCAATTTGGTCTCCCTCTTCTCCTTGTTCCCTCCACCTCCGACACATATATCCTCTTGGTCAATCTTTCCTCACTCATCCTCTCCATGTGCCCAAACCACTTCAAAACACCCTCTTCTGCTCTCTCAACCACGCTCTTTTTATTTCCACACATCTCTCTTACCCTTACGTTACTCACTCGATCAAACCACCTTACACCACACATTGTCCTCAAACATCTCATTTCCAGCACATCCATCCTCCTGCGCACAACTCTATCCATAGCCCACGCCTCGCAAACCATACAACATTGTTGGAACCACTATTCCTTCAAACATACCCATTTTTGCTTTCCGAGATAATGTTCTCGACTTCCACACATTCTTCAAGGCCCCCAGGATTTTCGCCCCCTCCCCCACCCTATGATCCACTTCCGCTTCCATGGTTCCATCCGCTGCCAGATCCACTCCCAGATATCTAAAACACTTCACTTCCTCCAGTTTTTCTCCATTCAAACTCACCTCCCAATTGACTTGACCCTCAACCCTACTGTACCTAATAACCTTGCTCTTATTCACATTTACTCTTAACTTTCTTCTTCCACACACTTTTCCAAACTCAGTCACCAGCTTCTGCAGTTTCTCACATGAATAATAATAATAATAATAATAATAATAATAATAGTAATAATGATAATAATAATGATAATAATAATAATAATAATAATAATAATAATAATAATAATAATAATGATAATAATAGTAATAATGATAATAATGATAATAATAATAATAATAATAATAATAATAATAATAATAATAATAATAATAATAATAACACTGCCAGTATCAGCTACTACCACTGATGCAAAACTTTAAATCTAGTGAAGCTGAGGATCCAGAGGTCAAGGTATCCCTTCCACTCGGTCAAGTAACCAGATTTGGAGTAATGCGTTTCGGTAATGAATTACAAAGCTTAAGAGAAAGACGAAAAAGCTTAAATATATTATTCACCTACCCTGCTTACCCCACCTCTCCTGTCCCAGTGGTAAATAAATATTCTACCTGCAGACGCACGGATCTCGGGGTAATACTACCGTAAATAAGTTTTAATTTACACGTAAATGTTGTTGGTTGAGTGACCCCAGTGGTGCGGTAAAGTTAATTTTCACTGGAAAAATAAAAAATGGTGAATAATTTACCAGGTCAGTTATCCAGTGTCTCACTTATATCATGAAGTGCCTACAGTTCCATGATACACACACACACACACACACACACACACACATATATATATATATATATATATATATATATATATATATATATATATATATATATATATATATATATATATATATATATATATATATATATATGTAAACCTAGGACCCCTTTATCAAGAGCTTCTGCAGCCCCAAGGATGCGCTACAACCAGTAGCAGGGACTTCTTTGGAGTTAAAGTTCTTTGACGTCTCCCCTACACTACTGACAGCATTTCCGATCACCACAACGTACAATATGATCGCTACACGAAGGAAAGGTGTAGAATGACTGGCCCTCATGATATAAAATCATATTTACTAAATCAAATATGATTCTTTTAACATATATAATATGTCATTTACACAATACCTGAAAGATACTTTAAGATGTTATTTTATATATATATATATATATATACATATATATATATATATATATATATATATATATATATATATATATATATATTATTTATTTATTTATTATACTTTGTCGCTGTCTCCCGCGTTTGCGAGGTAGCGCAAGGAAACAGACGAAAGAAATGCCCCACCCCCCCCCCCATACACATGTATATACATACGTCCACACACGCAAATATACATACCTACACAGCTTTCCATGGTTTACCCCAGACGCTTCACATGCCTTGATTCAATCCACTGACAGCACGTCAACCCCGGTATACCACATCGCTCCAATTCACTCTATTCCTTGCCCTCCTTTCACCCTCCTGCATGTTCAGGCCCCGATCACACAAAATCTTTTTCACTCCATCTTTCCACCTCCAATTTGGTCTCCCTCTTCTCCTCGTTCCCTCCACCTCCGACACATATATCCTCTTGGTCAATCTTTCCTCACTCATTCTCTCCATGTGCCCAAACCACTTCAAAACACCCTCTTCTGCTCTCTCAACCACGCTCTTTTTATTTCCACACATCTCTCTTACCCTTACGTTACTCACTCGATCAAACCACCTCACACCACACATTGTCCTCAAACATCTCATTTCCAGCACATCCATCCTCCTGCGCACAACTCTATCCATAGCCCACGCCTCGCAACCATACAACATTGTTGGAACCACTATTCCTTCAAACATACCCATTTTTGCTTTCCGAGATAATATTCTCGACTTCCACACTTCCTCGCGTGTCGTAGAAAGCGACTAGAGGGGACGGGAGCGGGGGGTCAGAAATCCTCCCCTCCTTGTATTAACTTTCTAAAATGGGAATATATATATATATATATATATATATATATATATATATATATATATATATATATATATATATATATACATATATATATATATATTCCTATGAGTCCACGGGGAAAATGAAACACGAAAAGTTCCCAAGTGCACTTTCGTTTGGTAAACAGGTGATTGTCCAAGACAATTACTTGTTTACCAAATGGCGTCACAGCTAGCACACAAAAATATACATATACACTGAAAAGGTTTTTCAAAAAGTACCAAGTGAAATAAATGTTTGGTGTTAATCAAATAACGCGTCACACGAAATCGAGTTTGGACTAGGATCACGGCCTGGCGTACGGACAGGCAGACAACAGTGAGCTGTAATACACACGGAAACACATCTGACCCGCTCAGCGTGACATGCTGGGCACCACAAGGCTCACTCCTTCATCGTCCATATCAATGATCTAGTGAGAAGTGTCGTCAGTAAAATCTAAACATATTCAGGCGATACGGAAGTTAGAGTCCAGAGAAAATGGGATTATTTGATGATTCAGAGACATAGAAAATGGACTTCCGTGTAGACAAAGCGATACATTTTCTTTTAAGAATGCTGAACACGAATATGTGTAATTTTTGGTAAACCGTAGCTGGATATGCAGGAAGAGAAGGATCTTAGGCATATAGTTCTTAACGAATTAAAGTACGCATACGAAACGTCTAGCAGCGTATGGTAAAGCGAACAGCATGTGTAATTTCATGGCTGGAAATATAAATTGGACTACGCATGACACAACATTCATTGTTTTACACCTCCCGAGTTGGGCAATGATTGAATTATGCTGGACAATAAACTTTATCGTAGACGAAGTAAAATTATAGAGAATACAGAAAAAAAAAGAAAATCACTTAGAAATAAGCTTTGCGAAGAGAGTACATGGAATCCTAGCATAAAATTTCCCCATGTAAGTGCAAGCAGATTCGAAGGAGAATTTAACATAAGGTCTGAATTCTAAATCGTTTTGACAGTATAATTAACAATGATTTCCTCTCATTAGATATTGACAGACTTGCTTTTAGCACTGAAAAAAAAAGACCTAGTGGTCGAATGTCCCAGTATACACAGCCTTTATCTCACATCCAGCCACTCTAAGACGCCGTCGTCCTCACGGGTCTTCGTCTGTCACCTTCTCTCAAATGAGGAATTTCGTATAGTCATTATGAGTACACTGCACACGTACTACTTCCCGCAGCGCATCAGGTGCATCAAGATTTTTGACTCGATCAACAGTTTTAGTTTGTCGTCAACATGAGAAACACCGTCTTAATGAGCTTGATGACTCAGACTAGATAATGTGTTAGGTTATCAATCAAAGATAAAGAAGATAATGAGGTAAGATAGATGATAAAACACCACATGAAGATAATGAAGTAAGATAGATGATAAAACACCACATGAAGAAGATAGAGGTAAGATAGATGATAAAACAAATGAAGATAATGAGGTAAGATAGATGATAAAACACATAAAGAAGATAGAGGTAAGATAGATGATAAAACACCACATGAAGATAATGAAGTAAGATAGATGATAAAACACATAAAGAAGATAGAGGTAACACAGATGATAAAACATCACATGAAGAAGATAATGAAGTAAGATAAAACACATGAAGATGATGATGAGGTAAGATAGATGATAAAACACAACATGAAGAAGATAATGAGGTAAGATAGATAATAAAACACCACATGAAGAAGATAATGAAGTAAGATAGATGATAAAACACCACATGGAGAAGATAATGAGGTAAGATAGATGATAAAACACCACGTGAAGAAGATAATGAAGTAAGATGGATGATAAAACACCACATGGAGAAGATAATGAGGTAAGATAGATAATAAAACACCACATGAAGGAGATAATGAAGTAAGATAGATAATAAAACACCACATGGAGAAGATAATTAGGTAAGAGAGATAATAAAACACCACATGGAGAAGATAATGAGGTAAGATAGATAATAAAACACTAAATGATCATATTCGACTCTAACATGACTCATTTCATTTCGCGTTTCTCGACAGACAGGGTTTAGGTCGATAGACTGAACTCAATCCTCAAGCTATAAGCAGTGTTGAAGCTTGTATGAGGGACGAGTGTAGTGTTGTAGGTTATACGTGCAGGTTGTAAACGAAATCAGTGCTGTAATTCGAATGTGGAATCCGTATTGCAGACTCTATGAGGATTTAAACAAAAGAGCGCGATATGTAGAGTGAATAAAAAAAGGGGGTCAATATGGCAAAGAAATTACATATTGTTTTTCGTATAATGCATCACTGACGATCAGTGACGGAAATCCACGATATTACCTGTTGCTTTAAGGGCACCGTGAGTGAGTTACGTGATATAATTAAGGCTGAGGGCATCACCAGAAACCACTATCAGCAGCTAATAAGGCAGGAGTCATCAGTGAATATCATTACCTGGTGTGGATAATGGTACACTTGAGCGGAAGGTGAGGTATGTTGTCGTGGTGCACCTGATGCCTGGCCCGAGGGAGGAGCGCTTTCTCTCCCCACCTCACCTCAAGGCCGAGGGTAAGATGAGAGAGGGAGGGAGAAAGACGGAAGGGAGGGAAAGAGGAAGAGAGGGTCATTAATTGGGGGGGGGGGGTGTCCATACTGTAATGACCACCACACCAGCTGGCCAACTTCCCCTCCTGATTACCTCCCGGCTTGGGTACAAGAGAGACTTTAAAAAAAAAAATCCCAGTCTGTATCACTCCACACTTCCCTTCCCGGGACCATCGTCATGCCGTGAGTGCACCCGAGGCTTCAACGCATTTACCAGTGTACCACGCGCCCTTCCTCCCACCACCCAGTCTCTGAGGGCGGCCCATGGGAGTCTTCTCCTCACTCGAGCAATGTTATTAGATTTATTGATTCTCAAGGGGCATGTGTGTGTGTGTGTGTGTGTGTGTGTGTGTGTGTGTGTGTGTGGAGGCGGCTCCCCCTTCATTTCTGACCGACCTCGTAGTAACAGGTACATTAAAACCTATAAAGAGCAAGTCTTTAGAGCAGATGTTTGACGTCAATCGACTGTAAAAAAAACAAAACAAACGAAGGTGTAATTCGTGGTGAATGTAAACAAAGAAGCGTGACAGTCTCCTCTCCCATGATTTACCGTTTACGATGTTACAACTAATAATTTCCTCTTGATAATTTGCCTTCAGTGATATCAGGCTGATAATTATTCTCCCTGATGACTTACCATTTACGATGTCAAGCTGGGAGATTCTTTTGAGAATTTCCACTGCTTCCGAATCAAACTGATAATCTCCAGGCCTCGGGGTAATACTGATAATTTTCCTGCCTCAGGGTCATGCTGATAATTTCCCTGCCTCGGGGTTAAACTGATAATTTCCTTGCCTCGGAGTCATACTGATAATTTCCCTGCCTCGGGGTCATACTGATAATTTCCCTGCCTCGGGGTCATACTGATAATTTCCCTGCCTCGGTGTTAAACTGATAATTTCCTTGCCTCGGAGTCATACTGATAATTTCCCTGCCTCGGGGTCATACTGATAATTTCCCTGCCTCGGTGTTAAACTGATAATTTCCTTGCCTCGGAGTCATACTGATAATTTCCCTGCCTCGGGGTCATACTGATAATTTCCCTGCCTCGGTGTTAAACTGATAATTTCCTTGCCTCGGAGTCATACTGATAATTTCCCTGCCTCGGGGTCATACTGATAATTTCCCTGCCTCGGGGTAATACTGATAATTTCCCTGCCTCGGGGTAATACTGATAATTTCCCTGCCTCAAGGTCAAACTGATAATTTCCCTGCCTCAGGGTCAAACTGATAATTTCCCTGCCTTGGAGTCAAACTGATAACTTCTCTCCTTTGGGGTCAAAGTGATAATTTTTCCCTCCATGTAACTGAGCCGGACAATACACATTCTCCGATATCAGCCAATGAATCACCTTTTATGATATCAACCTGATACTTTGACCCTTACGATATCAACCTGATACTTTGACCCTTACGATATCAACCTGATACTTTGACCCTTACGATATCAACCTGATACTTTGACCCTTACGATATTAACCTGATACTTTAACCCTTACGATATCAACCTGATACTTTGACCCTTACGATATCAACCTGATACCTTAACCCTTACGATATCAACCTGATACTTTGACCCTTACGATATCAACCTGATACCTTGACCCTTACGATATCAACCTGATACTTTGACCCTTACGATATCAACCTGATACTTTGACCCTTACGATATCAACCTGATACTTTGTCCCTTACGATATCAACCTGATGATTTATCCCTTACGATATCAACCTGATACTTTAACCCTTACGATATCAGCCTAATAATTTAACCCTTACGATATCAGCCTAATAATTTACCCTTTATCATATTAACCTGGTAATTTACCTCTTAAATAACCAGCCTGATGATTTATCTTCTGCAATATAATCCTAATTATTTGTCTCTATGATATCAGCCTTCGTAATGAACCTTTTTATGATAAGAGCCTGATAATTTACCTTTATGACATCAGCCTGAGAATTCACGTTTTTACGCCATCAGCCAAATAATTTACCTTTTATGATATACGCCTGATCATTTACCTTTTGCGATATCAGCCTGATAATCTATCATCTACGATATCAGCCTGATAATTTATCATCTACGATATCAGCCTGATAATTTATCATCTACGATATCAGCCTGATAATTTATCATCTACGATATCAGCCTGATAATTCATCATCTACGATATCAGCCTGATAATTCATCATGTACGATATCAGCCTGATAATTCATCATCTACGATATCAGCCTGATAATTCATCATGTACGATATCAGCCTGATAATTCATCATCTACGATATCAGCCTGATGATTTAGCATCCACGATATCAGCCTGATAATTTATCCATCATCTGCTATATTAACCTGATAATTTATCCTTTGCGATACTAGCCCTGATAATTTCCTTCAGTAATATGGACAGGATAATTGCATCTATTGCATTATCAACGTAAATAATTGTGTTATATGACACTGGTAATTATCAGCTCTGTCCTTGCAGCACGACGGTACAACCCCTTGTGCACGACGGTACGACCCTTGGGCACGACGATCCGGCCATTAGGGCACGACGGTACGACACTTGAGCACGACGATACGACCCTTGGGGCACGACCCCTTGCGCACGACGATACGACCCCTTGTGCACGACGGTACGACCCTTGGGCACGACGGTACGACACTTGAGCACGACGATACGACCTCTGGCTATGATGGTTTGGTCTTTGACTTGACCCTTTGAGACTCCTGCGCAGGGCTAGACCAGTCGTGCTCAAGAGTTGAATTGTCGTACCCAAGGGATGTAATGTCTTGCTCTCAAGGACTCTCTCTCTCTCTCTCTCTCTCTCTCTCTCTCTCTCTCTCTCTCTCTATATATATATATATATATATATATATATATATATATATATATATATATATATATATATATACTAAAACACTTTTTCGTCGATTCCCGTGCCAGCGTGGTAGCGCCTAGAGCAGGCGAAGAAGAGGCCTCACCCGGATACATCCATTCTCTAGCCGTCATGTGTAACGCACTGAAACCACAGTCACTGATCCACAGGCAGGGCCCCACAGAGCTTTCCAAAATTCCCCCTCCCTCCCCGGCAGCTTCGTATACCCTGGTTCGGTCTATTGATAGCACGCCGTATGACACATCATTCCAATTCACTGTATCCCGTTCCTGCTTTTCACCCTCCTGCACGCTTGCTGTTTCCCGCGTGAGCGAGGAAGCGTCAGGAACAGATGACTGAGCCTTAGGTGGGGGCGGGGGGAAACAGAATCCTTGCTTGGCCTCTTGCTCTGTTTCCTTATTTCGAGAGTAATACATGAGGGGGAAGATCTACAGCTCCCGCTCCCACCCCTCTAGTCGCCTTCTACGACACGCAGAAGAGATCCTCAGACCA